>NC_063262.1:24820283-25120283 GCF_019578655.1 Ricinus communis
TTCATAATTTGAAGTACAAAATTTACTTATCAACTCCTAAAGATAAATTTGAGCTAGGATGGGAAAATTGGAGGGAAAGCCAAATTGCCATTTAGATAATATGATGTAATGTTATATTCAGGTACTATTCTACTCAACAGCTTACAGAAAAGAGTGATGTCTATAGCTTTGGTGTAGTTCTTCTGGAACTCATTTGTGGGCGAGAACCATTACGCCACTCAGGAACTCCAGATTCTTTCAATTTAGTGTTATGGGTAAAAAAAGCTCTTTCCTTTACTACTACATTAATATGGCTTTATCTATTTGTTCCCTATGATATTTCACTAGAGTATAAATTGTTGTGCTGCTATGAATGATGATCAACTGCAGGCCAAGCCCTACTTGCAGGCAGGTGCATTTGAGATAGTGGATGATAACATAAAAGGAACTTTTGATGTGGAAAGCATGAGAAAGGCAGCCGCAGTTGCTGCTAGGTCAGTAGAGAGGGATGCTTCACAGAGGCCTAAAATTGCAGAGGTGTTGGCAGAGCTGAAAGAAGCCTACAATATTCAGCTCTCGTATCTCGCAGCTTGTGATATGTAAATCTCTTTCTCGTAAACACAATCCAAAATACTTCTACTCCTTGTTAACATTCGTGCCGAAAGAGTTCTTCTCAGATAGTTTGGTGTATCACATAGTAAATTGAAGAAAGCACTGTACGGATGATATCCAGTAAGTTATGTAGCAGAAGAGCATATCAGAGAGTCGAAGATTTGCATATACATGTATCTATTTAGTCAATGGGAAAAAATAGAAGCAAGAAGTGGGAAGTTCTGTTTTATGAGAAACACTTACCAAAGTGGAGTTCTGTTCAGAAACCATCTACGTCGACCTCCCAACTCACAAGCAACAAACATTGTGGTGGGTTGCACCATTCCAATTTTGATTCTCGTCTTCTTTGCTTCTTCAAGTTCTCAATATGAAGATTTCTAGCTTTATTACTTGAGGAACAGAAAGAGCCAGATAATTGGTGATGTGTAATTAATCCAGTGGATGATGCTAAACGGGTTGTTGGCAGCAGAATTTGCTGCTAGTACCTTGGTGGAAAGGTACTTATGGGTAACAGGAGGAACGTCTATACAGTCATCTGACTGAATGCAACTGTTAGGAAATATCCAACGTAATGTTATTGATTAGAAAATAAGGCCAAGAAAGGAAAGAAAACAAAAAAAGAAAAGGGAAATCGCCTAATAATTGCATTAAAAATAACCTTCACACCACGCAGGTAAACCAAGCTAGTTCATAATCTGTCACACAAACGCATAATACTGATGCTTCTGACATCAATTTGATGACCCCACACCCATATGTTCAAATGCACCTTTATCACATGCAATCCAACTTAAGCCATTATTATTATCGTCATTCTTCAATATGAAGTATCTGCTTGCATTGATTAACAGATACTGACACTTTCCTCTTTCTAGAAGACACGCATCAAATAAAATAATAAATCTAGACCATCCTTTACAAAGGAAAATACAAAATATGACTGTATCTAATATACAGAGCAGAAGTGTAAAAAAGAGAAATCCTGAGATGGTTTTCAACAGGCATAGCAAAACCCTTCAGGAATTCATGAAGCTCTAATATTGCTGCTCAATGAATTTGGGACGATTTAATCGACCAACAAAATTGAGTACTAAGTAGAGTAGCGGCCTTGCAGATAAAGGAATAATGCTGTCAAAGCAGCCACAGCATATGGAAATACAGTCCAAATGCCCTGTATAATTACAAAAATTAGATACTGGTATTTATAAAATTAGAGTAAGATGCAGGTGAAATTTTGTTTACCACTACTGTGGCGACGGTGGCAAGGGCAACCATGGGGCGTTCCCTCAACAGAAATCCAATTCCCAGCTGCGTTCAAAATCAAAGAGAAGATAAAATTTTGGGACAGCAACTCAATAGACATTTGGGTAGCTAGATTCAAAACTCATCAAACCAGTGCTATCTGGTAGTCTGTAATAATTAAGGCTAGAAAATAAGTTCAGCCAAAGAGTCAAGCTGCCTGCACAAAATACATGTAAGACTATATGCTCTATGAAATTTAAGAACTTAGCATCATTTAATTATTAAATGTATTTATTCAGGCTTTCCTTGAGTTTTTACTATCTAAAAGTTCATTTATAATATTCCGATTTAGAAAAATTTACACATTTGAAGTCCTGAACTTTATGCCATTATGGCAAAGAGTATAGAAGTAGCCAATTGTAGCACAATCCATACCTATGAGTTGTAAGTTGAAATTAGTATGAAAAAATGTGGCCACATCTTAGTAGCCTTTAGGCCAAAATTGCAACAAAATTAAGTGATAAATTTCTATTTCAATACTTAGGTAAAAATTGTAGTTTGACAAAGTTTTGGAATTTCGAGGGTGATAATCCTATTTATTTGTGGTGTTTTTGTTAAAAGAAATCCTATCAGGTTTAATTTCCAATTCATAAACGCACAGCTGCTATGTATATAGTGCCCTAATTGAACAATAACACATTAGATACAATTATAAAATGATACATATATTAAAAATTATGAAAAAAAAATAATGGTTTGTGGTGGAATTGGACAAACCTGTAGTGGAAGGGTGATCAAGCCACCACAGCAAACTCCAGCAAAGAAAAACTCTGGAGATACACCCTGTATTCAGATAAGAGAACATAGTTATAAATTACAAGTATAAATATTTATAAATATGACGGATAAACCTTATGTAGAAGTAACAAAGTCTACTGTAGACAGGATAATGATAGTGTTGCAGATGAATCCTTAGACAGTACATGCATATTCATGAATCATTATATTCAATTGGTCAGAACATTCTTTTTCTTTCAATAGTTCATATTTCTAATTATTTTGTTGATTATTAATTTTCCTTGTTTTCTTTTGACAAATGGACTTAGGTAGAACTCATTCTCAAAAACCAGCTCATAGGAAGAGGTTGATCAATCCACATATATACATTATAACAGCCCAATAACTTATTGATGTGGGACAAATACAACTTCTAACACCCTCCGTTAGCGTGTCATACAAATGGGCCGGATCCAAACCTATCATCACAGATGAAAGGCTGGCTCTAATACCATGACAAATGGGCTTAGGTAGAACTCATTTCCAAAAGCTAGTTCATAGAAAGAGGTTGCCCAGTCTACATATATCTACTATAACAGCCAAATAACTTATTGATATGGGATAAATACAACTTCTAACATCTTTAATTAATAATCCCCACCCAAGTGGCAACTGAGCCCATGTCATTTTTGACAGACATGTTCTCCGCTGAGTGAATTTACTACTATGAAAAAAGTGGTCTAGCAACCAATAATCAGTTTCACAACGCTACAATGATAAGAGAATAAAGAAGTAGAACAACTGGAGGAAAAACCAGCAAAATGTCAAAACTGATGTTAAATCCTTCAGCTGCTCATGTTCAGGCCTTTATTAGTGATATACAGAATGAAAAATCTTTTACCTAAGACATACAAATTGTAAAGAAATAATGACCACTAACCAGTGTTCCAGCTAGGAAACCAGTAGGATTTCTTACTCCAAGCGAAAACCGCTCCACTGCAGATCAAAATACACAAAAGCATAAGGAAATTCAGTTAATGTTCTGATGACACAATCAAAACGCAAGTAGACTGGAATGCACATTTCTAGACATTTTGGCAGCATTGTAAAGCAGTTAACATGTTAGTCCATAAGTTTTTGTTTGACCACAAAATTATCAAAGGATCCACTGAAAAGTTTAAGCTGTAAAGTGAGCCTTAGTAATAGTTTTACATCTTTAAAACATCCCATCCACAAATGCCCATTGAACTTGAAGCATGAACAAGCATAGACTCACTTGAACAAGTATAGACTCGCTTTACTTTTGCTGATTAAACTCTATATCTTTCGATTGTAAAGCTGATCAAACTCGAGATTTCTATTATAGAGGCTCTAATACCATGCCAAAGAAACTTAAACTGTTAAGGACCCAAGAAATAGTTTTACATTTTTATCAAAAAGTTATTCACTACAAGTAACCAGAATCCACATTTCTGACACTCGTATTACAAAAACAGACATTAATTTCATAATCTGTCATCTGACTACAACATGTCACAATTCAGAATACATCCATATGCAACATGTAACTGGGCATTTATAACTCACCAAGGCCAGCAAGATTGCCATATTTTTGCACTACGCGTGTAATGCTCAACACCTTCTCTTCACCAATGCCTAACTATAGCCATCATCAAAGGTAGCCAACTCAAAAATCATATTCTCAAATTATAGAATAGTTTCAATTGAAATCATTAAACTTAAAAAACGCATCTCTAATTGGAAGTAATTGAACAGAACAAACCTTTGAACGAATGTCATCAGTTGCCCCACTTTCTCTGAAAAGCTTCCCCAGGTAGAATGGTATCATATCACTAATACAGACTCCCCTGAAGATTCATATTGCCGCAAAAGACTTTTAGAAAAACGATTATTACAGTATGTCAATATGCAAAATCCAGAGCAATAGTCTCATAAAAAATGGGAATAAGGAACAATTTATCAAAATTCATAAAAATCTGGATTTGTTTATATTTGAGCAGCTTTTAGGTACGATTAAAATTAATGTGATCATCCATTTGCAAAACTAATTGCTGACAATTACCGCGGCCTTGAGCCTTATGTTAGAAAAGGCTCAAGAACCTCCAATTATGTCTTTCCTTTGCGTGAATTAAAGGTGCAAACTTCTTCAAAAGCCATCTATTACTTTATCGGATACAGAATTGTGAACATAGAAAAAATCCGTTTACCATGACTGAAGCAAGTTATACCCACAGATTTTTAATTGTACAGAAAGTAGAGTTGCTACTAACCAGTATACCCACAGAACTGTGGACATAATGTATGGAGCACTTCTATAGAAAGATTCAACAAAACTTTGCCATGTTCCATCCACAGTCAGCATCCGTGATAAAGATATGCCAACCTATTTTGTATCCAAATGCTTGAATCAAACTTAGCAGACTATAAAAGAGAGCTGATGCTTAATGTAAAATCTAACTATTTAGAAAGAGCAAAAGTAAATAAACCCTTGGAGTTAGCAAAATATAAGTACCAGTGAAAAAGACAGACCCAAACGTTTAAAGCCTCTTCACTAATGAACAATCCACAACCAGCAGCCATGAGCAACCAAAAATATATCCACCTACCAAGGCAGCATTTTGTGACAAGCTTAACAATAGTACCATTTAACAGAAAATACACAAAAATGCAAGGTCATGTTTATGTACCTCTTTAATTTTTTTCTTTTTCTTTTAGCTGGCGTGACAATATATAAAAGATACTCAAAAGTAAATGCAATTTGTATCTAATCCGAAAATACCCAAAAGCAACCCATGAAAGAAGAATACTTGAGCTCAAAGTAAATGCTGTTTATTCTAAGAAATTGCATTTAGTACAAATATAAAAACAGTAACATTTACCCCGGTGCATACTCAGGAAGTATGATTCTGTATCCAAAAGCTTTGAAACTAAAACCAACAGGAGCAGAAGCCATAACAGAAGATGATGATGATGAAGAACCCTCGGCCACAAATTGAAGTCCAAGCGCACTAGGCTTTTTTAAACCTATTGATGTGATTGTGATAATTACAGCTATACACACACCAATTCCTAATAGAATCAAAAAAGAATTTCCTGATGAAGCAGGATTTGTATTATTGTCTTTCTCATTCCTAAATATCTCATTTAATGAATCAGGTTCATAATTTCCAGTATCTTCGCGTGCAAAGGTTCTGAACCTGTTTGAAATAAAACGTTGAAAATTCAAAAACTTTAGATATTAAACAAGAAAACAAGAAATTGAAGAAGCGGGAGATAGGAAATATACCTGCGAAGTGACGGTGCAAAGCATAGATGAAGTAAAAAAATTTCTTTGCAGAGTGGCAATGGCAGTGAAATGCGTCTGTGAAGAAGATTGAGAGAGGTAATGCGAGTTAATGGGCGCGTATTAAAGGACTTAGGTGGTGGCAATCTGGCGTGTGTTAAAATGGAGGCCATTTTTTTATTTTTTCTATGGAGCTCTGAGGAAGACGATATTAATATGGCAGTAACTTTCAAGTGAGGTGAACTTTTATATGTGAGGATGTTCTTGGGTCCATGTGGCCTCGTACGATTGGTTAGTGCCAGAATATAAGAGAAGGCAGTGGGATATTCCTTTTTATGGGCAATGCTAGCCACTCGCTTTTAGCTAATTGCTATTTTATTAGTTTATTTTATTCAATTTTTTAATTTAATAATTTGTTACTTATTTAATAAAATAAATATAAATAATTATATAAATATAAAAATTATTAATAATAAAAAATATTATTATGCACGTAATAAAATATTTTAAAATTTAGTATCAATAAATATTTTTATTTTATTTTTATGTATTAAAAAATAATTAAAAATTTAGATTGAAAAATTAAATAAAATAAACCAATAAAAGAGTAATTATTTAAACAAGTTTCTAAGAAAGAGTGTTCATAGCATTTCTCTTTTACTAATTTTCTGACGAATACAATTCTTGGTTACAATGTTAGCATAATTAAGTACATCAACTACATACATTCAAATGGTTTGATGGATAAACAGATAAATTTTTGCAATTGTTAATGGGTTCATGGTTAATTGATACATTATATTGATTGTGTTAAAATTGCTTAATTTGTAAATTTTGATTAAATGGTTAGATAAGTAAATTAAACTTCTTTTAGCTTAAATATGGATTTTTTTATGGCAAGACTTCATCTTTTTACTTGGAAAATTATTTTTTGAATTTACGATGATAGAGTTATGCTTTCGAAATAAAAAAGACCACAATGAAGGTGGTTTAAAAGAAATAAAAAAGGATCACAATGAAAGTGGTTTAAAAGTATCTTTAATTGACTTTTTATATATTTTAGACTCTTTATTTTAGACAGTCTTATTATAAAATAATATTTTAATATATTTTTTATTTTTTAAATATAAAGCTGAGCGGATGGAGAGTTAAATTTCATTCTCTATTCAATATTTAATAAATGTATTATAAATTTTGATATATTTAATTTAATTGATATCTATAATTTTTATTTTTTTATTGATAAAAATTAAAACTACTAATGTTTATAGAAATAAAATAAAATACGAAAAGATCTAATAGACTTACAATAAAATATCTTATCTTTTATATATAAATATTACTTAAAATAATATTTATAATAGAAATTATATTATTTAAAATAAATAAAAAATATAATTGGAATGCTCTAAATTAGGGTTATTGAACACCTGGATATGGATTTGGAGTGTTGGAACTTCAAAGGGCTCGCACCTAACAGCAATGGTTGGATGAGATGAAAAAATAGAAGGAACTTTTATATGAGTATAGGAAACCGGTGGCAAAACTTTTATATATATGTTTGAGTGGATTGAGTATAGAGATGAGATGTATTATAATATACAGATCAAAGTAAGGTATGAAATGGATATAAACTTAGAAGAGTTGTTGATGTAATAAGTGGAATTCCTGGCAAACAAAAGCTTGTATTACATAAAGGGCTATTGCTTATATGGACAACAAGTTTTTCACCCTGTATACTACTAATATATATATATATATATATATATATATATATATATATATATATATATATATATATATATATATATATATATATATATATATATTTTTAAAAAAAACTAAAAATTATTAATTAGTAAATAATTTTACAACTTAAAAAATGAAGTATGCTTATTTTATTTGTATGGCAGGATGGATTGTATGAAAGGAATATTCCTTTCTGGCCAATAATTCCCTTTTGGATAAATCTTGATGGCTAGATTCTAGCTACCCAGAGAGACCTTTTTTAGTCATTTTAGATGTATTATTAAGAATAGTGATTTTTTAATTTTATAAAGAGTAATACACTCTTTGCCTTATTTAATTCTGGTTTCAACTTCCAATGAAAGAAAAATAAAATTTTAGAAAATTATTCGTCAAGTTTAAATTTATATTAATTTCTTTAAATTTAATATAATATTTTCTCAATGTCCGCACAAAAAGAGAATTGAAAAAATAAGAATAAAAATATTGCTACCCATCCTACATCTAACGTTCCTATATATTATGTCCTGCACAAATAATACGTGGCACATTACATGTATTTCTCATTCTAAAAGAAAATTATCCCACACATATATATATTCTTAGATTTATTAAAAAATTTAGCTAAAAGTAAAAAAATAAAAAATTATGATCTTATTATATTTTTAATTTTATTTATGTTTAAATTTCATGTGCTGCTTATTTTTTAATGTCTCGCTCAAATATGTGGAATAGTTATCCGCCTAACTTCTTTTGCAATATTTTTTATTTGATTTGCAATAATATATTTTTTCAATTTCAAAAAAAAATTTGTAATCATTTAGTCACTCAAAATACAATATCGACTACTATTATGCATCCTATATATTGTACAAATAATAATTTTTAATAGTTATTTATTAATTTATAACTAATTAATTTTGTGAGACTACTGCTATAATTATATAATTATTATCTGTTATTACTTTTTAACATTTTTAGTAAATTAAATCAATTAATTGTGATATTTTTACCATGTCTACAACATTATAATTAAATAAATATTGCCACAAAATTGAAATATTATAATAAATTTGATATATTTAAAATATATGATTAGTTTTGTGATCGAACAATTTACTAAAATTATATATAGTTATAAAGAGTAAGTTTTTATATCTATTGTAATGATTTAACTATAATATTTACATTATGTGGTTAAGAAACTCTAGTTATATATGGTAATTATTGTTTCTTTTTTTGTTTTTGTTTGGATCAATGTAAATCAAGAAAAAAATGATCAAATTTGAAGACTTTAGTTCGAATCCCATCTACTACCCTTTTTTGATTAAATGTTATCTAAAATTATCTACCATATGAGAGTTTAAAATAAATTAAAATTAGACATTAGTCTATTGTTAAAGCAATTATTGACAAGACTTAAAAGACTATATGGTTCAACCTTTATTTATCATAAACACAATTTTTTTTTGCTTTATATGATTAGTGTTATATTTTTTAATTTATACTTTTCTAAGGATATTATTCTATATTAATTAATATAATTTATTTTTTGTTAATATAACTATCGACATAACTTCAAATCTATACATGAATCATTTTCTTATATTCTTAATTCTTTTAATTTCTGCCAAATACATTTTCTATGATAATTATTATTTTTACTATACTAGGGTTGATGTAATAATATATTTAACCATTTTTAATTGATTCAATTCTCACAAACAAATATTTGACCGTTTCCTAATTGAACTAATGAAAAGATACAATCATTTTTATTATTAAAATTTCCCTTACCATTTTTTACCATATGCTATAATTAATGTAATTTATGTCTAACCATTTTCAAGTGATTTAAATTTCATTACCAAATAATTCACCATATTGCTGTAATTATGGAAGAATAATAATTGGTGAAAATTATTTAATATTTTATTATAATTAATTGTGTTTATAAACTCATTAACAAACAATATTAATATTACCACTACTATAATTAATATTTTGATACATAATACATTCTTTAAATAAATATAGAATTACAAAATATTATAAAATAACAAAAATATAATTACATAAAACTGAAGTTACATTAATAGCAACATTCAAACTATCTTCACGAACAAATAAATTGATATGCATTACTTGTATAAAAGATTATTAAAATAACACTTAATAATAGAGGTTTAATTTTCTCTTTTAAATATAGAATATGAACATACTATATTATCATATATTATTAATCGGTAGCATTGAGCATAAATTTACATTAACGTGATACTATAGCAAAAGCTGCAAATATCTTTTTTTTTTTTTTCTTTCTAAAATGAGAAGTAAAAGTAATGTACCATATATTACTCATAGCATAATAATGTATCAATTTTATTTATAGGATTAATTGCTATGTATTATTTATATTTTTATTAGTTATATTCATATATATTTAAAAATATTATATTTAATTTGAAAAAATTAATATAAAATTTGAATCTCATATAATATTTCTGAATAAACTACTTAATCAAGCATTAAAAAATATTTAGCATTGTCCTTTACTTTTTTTTTTTTTGTTTCTTTTGTTAATATATAGATTTAATATAGCTCTTAATTGTAATTCAAAATTCAAAAAATTAAATGATGATAATGGCTTATTAACTTGTTTACTCTTTCATAAAACAGAGAAAGGCTCTCAACGTGTTTTATTTGACAATTCCAAGGTTTTGTTAATTGACGAATTATCTACTTTCTAATTTGGGGGGGCCAACTGTTTATAATATTACAATAGAACAAAACAACATCAATGACTTACTGATTACTGATTATAATTTCTTTTTTTAAAAATAAAATATTTGGACATTTTAAATTTTATATATTATCATTTACTATCTTAACTTTTAGTATATTATTTAATATGTATTTTAATTATTTTATAATATTTAATTATTATTAAAAAATAAAATTTAAATATCAGTAAAATTATATAAAAAACTAAAAATATTAAAAAATAATAAAAATAGAATTTAATTATCTATTAAATTAAATTAAAAATTACATATTAAAATATCTAAAGATATTAGGCATGCATTATGCCTATATTTTTTTTATTATAATGGATAAGTTTGTCAATTTTTTTTTTTTTGGTTGTAGTTGGCAGTTTGACGCTAAAATCTCTTGCGAAAATAAGTTTTAATTGCCAACAACAAATAGTATTAGGGACTAACTTTCAATTGAAAACCAAATCAATATTGTTGAGTATATTATATTATGCATGATGCATTATCATTTTTAATTTTATTTGCAATATTTTGCTAATAGCTTAAGAGAATGGTAGATGGATACTAATTTCTTTTAGGAATAAAATAAAAAAATAAAATTTAGACTGTGCTTAAAATAGAATAATTGAATTTATAATTATGTAATTTCTAATTTGCTCGGTCACTTTATTCTGTCATAAATAGAGAATATATATAATTTACATGTAACCATCTAAATTTTATATATAAAACTTACTTTATAGTTAAAATAAGTTATATTTATTATTTTATTTTAGTATAAAATATATAAATAAAGTAAAATCAGACTTGAGTTTCATCATTTATATTTAGATTTTAAATATTTCTTTGTTTTCGACAAGTTAAAAAATATAAGAATTATCTTTATAATTATTTCAGAGAATAAAGAATAAACAACATAACTTTATTAACAAAAAAATATTACACATTATTAAAGCGTACTAAAATAAAAACATTCTTAAATTCTGAAATAAATATCAATAAAAAGTGATGATTAAAATAAATTTTAGTCGATTTTACTTCCAAAATTGTGGTGTTATATTTATTATTTAATTTTTTCAAAACAATGCGTTTTTATTTTCTTAATAGCAAATATCTCCAATATAGTTATGTATTGAAAAAGTAAAATTTATTTAATATACCGAATTAAATTTAAATTTTTTTTTTTGAAATTACAATAAATCTTACTGAGATTTGCAGTTTTTACATCTATTTTGTTAATATTTGTTTAATTTTAAATTTATAATTCTACACTAAACATTAATTTTTTTCCTACGATTTACAATATAAGTAGGAGTTTTATTAGGGTACTATTATGATAATTTATTATTATAAATCTATTTTTTAATTATAATCAATTAATCAATACTACATTAAATATTTTATATATATCCTTTTACTAATGTAAATATAAATAAATCTATATATAGTATTTAGTTAATAGTAATTAAGTATTATATATAATTAATTAAAATCATTTTAATATATTATTAAAATTAACATAATATTAACTTTTTATGGTACATTAAAAAAATCAATTTATTTAAAATAGATTGAAGAATTTTTAATTAACGAAATTAAAAAAAGAAAAGAAAGAGAGAAGATGATTTTTTTTTTTTTCCAGTCATATTTCCTTTTGGATAAAAACAGGATGTTTTTGTTAACAAAAGAAAGGAAAATGTGCGTAAAAAAACTGAACAGTCAACATCAATAAAAACAGAAATGGTCCAATTCCAAATGGATATTCATTAATTCATTCAGATCATATCCTACTCTACTGCCGAATACGCTGCTGCGTTCTCTTCTCTATAGTAAAAACACTAATTTATTTCTTACAAAAAATCGGCTGCTTTTGTCTGATGTGAAGGAGGAAATTGCTTGGCTTGAAGTACCTTTCACTTTGCTTATGAAGCTTTTTAGTACATCACGTGTCCGCTCCTTAGAAAAAGAAAAAAAAAACTGCTTTTGTTTGTATATTAACTCACCAACGATTCTTGCTTGATCCTTTAGCTGTTCCCTTCGTTTCGTTGATCAGTCTGTAAATTGCAGGTTCTTTTTTCTGCCTTTCTAGCTCCGTTAACCACTAGGCTCTTCTTCTTCTTTCCCTTTTTCTTTGACTTGCTATTATCTTTCAACTTTCTTGCCTGTTGTTGATGCATTTCTTGTGGTGGGTTGGCGTCCAAATCATGATTTAAAGTTCATAATTCCGCATGTGGGTTTTCCGTTTTAAAGTTCTTGAAGTGAATTGTAATTATATTTTGATTGTTAGAATTCAATACTGAATCTCGCTTTTTGGATTGTTCCAAGGAGGATGGGATTTAGGGCTGTTCGTTCTTGGACTTTGGCTGGTCTTATAATGGCCTTTGTTGACCTTGCTATTGCTTATACCTTGCTATGTGGATCTGCTTTTGCATTTTTACCATCAAAATTGTTGAGTATATTTGGACTTTATTTTCCATGCCCCTGTAGTGGGTTTTTTGGGTACCAAAACAACGATCTGTGCTTTCACAGTCTGCTAATTGATTGGCCTAGAAGAAAGATCATTACTGTTCAGGAGTTGGCGAAGAATAGGTTCCCTTTTGACTTGATTTGGTTAGAACATCAATCCTGCAATTTGCATGTAGAAGGAATTGGCATTAGAAAATATGCAAATGGGAATTTTGAATTGGAGGGAGAACCATGCTCTAGTTCCAATTCAGGTCCAACATGGCAAAGTTCTGTTGATAAAGAAAGTGGGTGTAATTCTAAGGGGAAGGTTATTGTGAATCAGAAGCAGAAGTCCGGGATCCGGCGGCGAAGAAGAGTTGCTCTTGGATATGGAAATCTCTCTTCTGCTTTATCTTCTACCAGTGCTAGCACACATTTAGCTGGTATAGGAGTTCCTCACCCTCTTCATGATAGCAGTGGTGTGAGAAGCGAGTTCAGCGAGAACCTGGATCCTGGAAGCAGCATAGAAGACAGTTTCCTAGGTGAGTGAAATATGCAGCTTAAGAAATTGCCTCTTGTGGAAAATGTTCCCATTTATAGAATATGGCTTTTATTTATTTCTTCTTTGGTTATTTCTATATCATGCTGAATTGTTCTTGGTGATTTGAACAATGTCTAATTCTTTGAAACTTTGATGAGAAGGTTGAAATTTCTAGGGTTAAAACGTGATTTCTAAATTGGTGTTCTTTTGTAACTCAAATTCATTATTTTTACTTTATCAATTTTTGCACTAAAATGTAAAATGTTCAAATTTTGGTACTGCTGGCTTAGGTGATCAAAATGCTCCAAACAGTACTGATTTCATTGAAAGCATGAGGCATAGTTTTGATTTTGGTGGATCCTCTGTTGAAAAGTTTTCCAGTAATACTGAAGACAAGCTGTGTAGTGTTGGAAATGATGCAAATGTGATCCGAGTGTTGAAACAAGCACTTGAGGAAGAAAAAGCTGCCCATGCAGCTCTTTACCAGGAGTTGGAGAAAGAGAGGGCAGCTGCTGCAACTGCAGCTGATGAAGCCTTGGCAATGATATTGCGGTTGCAAGAGGATAAGGCGTCTATTGAAATGGAAGCGAGGCAGTATCACAGGTTGATAGAAGAAAAATTCGTTTACGATGAAGAGGAGATGAAAATTTTGAAAGAGATCCTTGTCAGGAGGGAGAAGGAGATCCATTTTCTAGAGAAGGAACTTGATGCTTATGAGCAGATGAACTTTTTGGGAAATGAGCAGGCTGGAGTTAATTCAATCTATGAGATAAATGACACAGAGGGGGAGTCTTCACTTTCTGTTGATTCAAATGTGAATCCACCACCAGTGCCGCAGCAGATTGAGAACAGAAAATTCGTCAGTGAGAAGAGAGTGGAAACTATTGGAAAACAGCCATCAAATTATGAGCATAACCATACTCTTGCTTTTGAGAAAGAAATGATAACCGAGGACTTAGCTTCTGACTTATCCACTTCACAGGAATTGGTACAGAAAACTGTTAGTGTAGCAGGGAAAGAAGAATCAGAAAGGGATATCTGCATGATATCACCAGCAATGAAGGCACCCCGAAATTGTGGTGCCATTGAAGGAAAACTGGAGAAAGATGGGGAACATCAGAACCAAGCTGGCTGCAACATTATGCTCGATTCAGAATCAACTGTTTATGATGTTCATGTTGTTGATGATACAGCAATTGTTCAGAGTAGTAAACTTTTGATCAACTGTCCAACAGTGAGCACAGCAGAAATTGAGCCTATTGTTCGTGGGAGCAGTTTTCATATGCATAGCAAGTCGCTAGTGTTGGGTAATTCACTGTGCAAAAATTTTAATATTGACTCGCAGAGGCATTCTCCATCTCCACTCGATGGTGAAAGGTTAAAAATTGATAGTGAAGTTGAATGGCTCAGAGAGAGGCTGCGAATAGTGCAAGAGGAAAAAGAAAAGTTGACTTTCTCCGCGGAACATGGGGAAAGGGTAAATGCCCAACTGAAACTTGTGGAGGATGTAGTGAGCCAGCTTCGAGAGATTCAGCAGCTGAGAGAGCCCTTGCGACATGCTTCATTACCACCAACATCTTCTAAGGTGTGTTACTGGAGTTCTTTAATGCTCTTTGTGGTTTTCTCTCCTCTCCTTTTCTGATATCCTGAAAACAGAGTGAGATGTTATATGACAAATATCCTGACATAATCAGTGGTTCAAGAGCTCACTCTCAGTAAGCTGGACCTTAACATAAAATTAAGTTATTAGGTGCAAACAGTAAACTAAATGCAAGTCCTGCATATATAGATGCTAAAGTGTTTAAAACAATGGTTACAGTTATCAGTTATGTAAAATTTAACACATTTTATATCATTGTTAGAAATCTTATAGCTTCTATTGCTACTGCCTGCATTGCATAAAACATTAACAAATCTGGCTTTTTCTCTCCCCTTATAGAAAAGGCAATTGAAGAATTTCATCGCAATGAAACACAGAACTGGGGATAACATGTTTTGCAAAGCCACAAAAGTAGCAAAAGGGAACCACAAAAACTGCTAGTATTTGTAACCAACTGAAAAAATACTGACAAAGAAACTGGTTTTCAAAGAGCTATAAAAGCTTATATTTTAGATGAATGATCAGAAAAACAAATGAATTAGGGATGTTCTAACAAATGGTAATCAAGACAAAGATTAAGTCTTTTTGTCTCTATATTCTGCTCTCTGGAGAGATAAGGTTAAACTACTTTAGCAATAGACTCTAGGAGAACGCCGGGGAGGATCCATAAGCCACATAGGCACTTTATTAATAGCTTAGTTGCTATTATAAAGACAGTAAGGTTGCTGCCACTGAGTGACAAATCTCTTTTTAAGCAATTCTTCTGTAATAAGATGCATCACGAGCACTACCAAAGCTTTATTTGAGAAGAGAAAAATCTCAGCAAGTTGTACGACAACTCGAGCATTAACTTTAGGAACTATGTATAATAAGAAGAACTAAGGAAGAGTATTATACCAAAAGTTCTTAACTAATTGACTATTTAGTAGTTTTTTTTTTCTTTTTTCTTCTTATGCTCATTGATTTCATGTATTTTCTGCCATGCACCTGAAACAATGAGCAGTATTAACAGATTTGATTTCATTCAATTTGTTGTGGTTCTTGTTGCAGTTGAATTTTTTTTTTTATTGTGTGAATGATGTTGTTTCACATTAGCAGTTTGAAAAGTACGTATCTTGCAATTGTGTTAATATATGTATAAATTGATTTACATGAGCTATCTTTATTTTTTTAACCTGGATGTTAATGGCAAAGCAAGAAAGCACAGAAGGTTAAAAAGTGCATTTGTGAGAAATTGAAAGTTTCTCTTGGAGGATTGAATGTTGGAAACTAGCTACATGTTAGGTCAGGTCACAATCCATTTTAAGCAGTGTGATACATGAGATGAAGAACGAGTTAAATAATAGTTGGTATACTGTATGCGCCTACAATTTAAGGAGTTCTATCAGATGCATTTGGGAGTTAGTGGTAGACCGCTCTGGTGCTGCATGATTAAATTTAATTGTTCGCGAAGCTGATTTCTTATTTCATTTCCCGGATATTTTAAACCCTGGAAATTGCTATGATGCCCTAGTTATAGAATTTTAGTTTTGGACTGCTAGAAATCTCAACTTTATAGCACAATATTATTTTTCAAGAACTTTCTGATCATAACCAAATACCCTCCAATTTTTAGGCAAGTTTGAAGAGAAGGCATCGGCGGAGTGCATCACAGGAAGACTTTGAAAGTGATTAAATCATGTAGCGGGTTCATCATAGCTGTTATATAGGTTTGCCTCCTGTATCCTAAGGTAGAAGCCAGAGAACTGTACATATGAATCTGTAAAGTCTGCTTCAGTCAACTGTTTGAATTATTAGTTAGTTTTGTTTGATATTTTGCAGCCTTGTAGAGCATAAAAGAATTTTGGTTCTGTAAGTTTTTAAAAAATAATGAAAGCTGCTTTACTTTCTGCCTGCCTTGCATGGTTGAAAAGATATCTGGCTTTTGCTCTAGTTTTACTGATAGTAATTGATGCATATATGCTTAAAAATACACTTATATTTACTGATAAACTCATGCTCTTCTTCTCCTTCTACTTGAAGTTGAAAAATGAGCCTTCTAGAAACTTCGAGAATTGGTGCTTTATCTTTGTAGCCCCGGAACTTGGTTAGATCAGACAAAGTCTTAGGAACTTTACAATAAATCAATGGAATTGGACAGTCTAGCACTTCTGGTTAATATATGCCGTCACATTTCATGATTGTTTTTCTAGATGACAATGAAATTAGAAAACAAATAATCATTTTAAGTTGTCTTGCATTAATAAAGCGAAATTTAAATTCAAATTAGAGGAGATAGGAAAGAATAAAATTAAAAGTAACCAAAGATGATCAGACATTCACAACGAATATATAATATAATGTAAATAAAACAATGTTAATGATAATAAATAATAAATTTTTGTTATAAGTTGTAACCAAAACTCTTTTCATAATCCTCAGTTGTACTACTTATTACAATCCACGTGATTGAAAATTGCTATGATAATTCTGCTGCAGTACCCTTTTGCCTTTTGGAATTTTCTCCTTCCCAAACCCCATTTTCTCCATCTCAAAAACACTTAAGGGATCCTTTTCACACTCTTTTAAATCCACCATTCATATCACAGAAATATATACATTTATTACGTGTATGCTTTTTGTTACCCTTCTAATCAGACAATTGACTAATTATATAAACTTCTGACTAAAATGTGAATTAAATTATGTTTCAAATACTAATATTTTCTTTTTTTTGGCTATTTCACTTTATTTTCTCTGTAGCTTAATAGAATTTGAATATAAAATTATCCTTCATTATCTACTTATTTAATCTCAAAATATATATAAAGCTAATAAAAAATAAATTAATCTAAATATATGTCTCTATTTAATGTTAGAATTGTTCATATTTCTTAACGAGTATGTAATTAGTGTATATAAAAATTATTTCAAAAATTAATACTTAAAGGACTAGAGGAAATGACTGTTATTACCCACGTGGCCCGATTCATGTAGACAGTTACGTGATTACAGCAAACTCACTCTTTCTTCCTCTTTATGTTAAGGAGTAGGAAAAGTTTCAGTTGGTTTGTTGTTGCAATCGCTTAGCGTAAACATCAAGAGCACCTTTTATAAACAATTGTTCTCCGTTAGGAGACGGCGATTAGAAGAAAACATTAAAACAAACAAGTAGGCGAAAGGCAAAGTTAAGCAGGTAGCTAGTCACAAACAACTACCTGAAGCGCCAAACAGAAACAGCCGGCGTTGACGTTACGGGTAAAATTTTAAACGGAATTTTTTTTGGAAAAGCGGCCGTTTCAAGGATCGTCGGTTTTAGGCTTTTTGGCTTCCCTTCCCTCTTTTCTTTATAATAAATTTTTAAATAATACAAAAGAAAACGCGAATGATAACGACATGCCTTTCGTTCTCGTTACCTGAAAGCAACCGCAGCTGTTGCGTTCTTCTTCTTCAGTTCCCGTTCCCGTTCCCGTTCCCGTATCTTCTTCTTCTGTAGTGCCAATATTCTATTCTCATTCCTTTCTACAAAATAATTTGTTTAAGAAAGAAAAAGAACAAATAAAAAGGCATTAATATTATAACAATAAATACAGAAGCATAACAATAACAAAAGCATAAAAGCATTCGCTCTTCGTAATCTGAAAGCAATTCCTATTTCATTTCCTCTACCACCATCATCACCACCACCACCGGCAACACCAATCCATTACCACTCGTGGTGTGAGTATTGTGTGCGCATATCTATCATATATGGAAACCACAATTTCTCGTCGATTCTTATAAATCGAGGTATATGTAATATTCTTTCTTTTAAAAAGAAAAAAAAAATTTGCTTGATCTGATTGCTTATTCCAATTCGTGTATTTATATGATATTTCATCGTTTTCTGCAACAATCAGTTTTAATTAGAGAATCTAATAAGATCGCTTGAGATCTGCAAGGTATTTATGCTTTTTTTTTTTTACTGTTCTATAAAATTATTAAGATTCTATTTCCTTGTTTGATCCAGATTTAATCTAAATTGCGGTATGGTTCAACAATAAACAAGAATGCCAGGTAAACAAACATAAAATAAAAATTGTATCGTAACTTTATGCAAAACCGAAAATGTGATTGAACGTGCTATGCATTCTTTTTGTAATGGCAGGTGAGGTGATTTGGACTCAAGAAAGTGAGAGAGCAGCGAGAGGTATGGATCTAGAAAATTCAGAAGACGACAGAAGGAGAAGGAAATCGAGATCTCTAAAGAAAAAGGCAATGAGTGCATCCACAAGGCTTACACATAGCCTTAGGAAACGAGGAAGGCGTGTGGCGGATTGCAGATTTGCTGCAATTTCGATTCATGATGTTCGTGACGCCAAGGAGGAAGCTGCTGTTAATGCCTTCCGTCAGGCATTAATTCTAAAAGACATGCTTCCACCTCGCCACGATGATTACCATACTCTTCTGAGGTTATTCAATTTGTTTGCTTCTGCTTAGCTGATATACGATCACGTAATGTACATAATTCTATTTTTTTTTGTTTGAGAGTATTGTACCAAAATAAGCAGAATTCGATCTCTATAATTGCAGGTTTCTAAGGGCCCGAAAGTTTGACCTCGATAAAACACTTTTGATGTGGTCAGAGATGATCAACTGGAGGAAAGACAATGGAGTAGATTCAATTATCCAGGTAAAATCACAATTGTAGTGCCATTTTCTTGATTTTGGATGCTATGAACTATGTCGAAATAATTATCATAGTGTGATAACTTTTGATGCATGAGATCAAAACTGACCTTAGGCAAATGGTGTTCTGATTCCTGGTTTAATTTCTTTCAGTTGCTTACTCAGTTTACAACTTTGTAACTGATGGTGTAACGTGTTGTTGCTTGCTTAGGATTTTGTATATGATGAGTATGAAGAAGTCCAGCGTTATTATCCTCATGGTTACCATGGTGTAGATAAAGAGGGTCGACCTGTTTATATTGAAAGGCTTGGCAAAATTGAACCTAGCAAGCTAATGAGTGTAACCACAGTGGATCGGTTTTTAAAATATCATGTTCAGGGATTTGAGAAGACCTTTACTGAGAAATTTCCTGCGTGTTCTATTGCAGCCAAGAGGCACATAGATTCTACGATTACAATATTGGATGTGCATGGCCTGGTAATTTCAGAGTCTCCTGCCATAGTAATAATTGCAATCCCATAAAGGAGAAATTTTAACTATGCTGGTGTTCCTTGAAATATTATCTGGTTATGCAGAATTGGATGAGTTTCGGAAAGGTTGCACATGATCTAGTTATGCGTATGCAGAAAATTGACGGTGACAACTATCCTGAGGTGGTTTAATTATACAAATCAATTAAATAAAAGGGTTTTCTGATATTGATTTGCTGCTCACTTTTGATATTTGCTCTTTCTTAACAGACATTACATCAGATGTTCATTGTTAATGCTGGTAGTGGATTCAAACTGCTATGGAACACAGCAAAAGGTTTTCTAGACCCAAAGACTACTGCAAAGATAAATGTATGAGACCTTTGGTATTTGTTTTCTTTGACTACCAGAAAAAGTTATGATCTGATACTAAGTCATTCTGGTCTGGCTTAACAGGTTTTAGGCAATAAATTCCAAAATAAGTTGTTGGAAATTATAGACTCAAGGTTGGAATCTTTTTTCTTCTGTTGGTGTGATATCAAATATTTAACTACATCTGTAACGTTTTCTAGCCCGTGTTATAAGCTTGTTTTGGCATTTTCTTGCACATACAGCCAATTGCCAGAATTTCTTGGTGGATCCTGTTCGTGCCTGCATGAAGGTGGTTGTCTTAGATCTGACAAGGGGCCCTGGAATAATCCAGAAATAATGAAAGTATGATCCTAGTCAGTGTCGAGCAAAATTGAGCCGATTCAGTTGGCAGCATTGATTAGTAAATGTTGATGTTTAAACATCAAAAGCTTTACATTTTGCACTAATATAGCTTATATTGGGATGTTCTGGAAACTTAAAGTATTGACATTCCTTGCAGCTTGTACATGCTGGAGAAGCAATGTACTTGAGGAAAATGAAGAGTTCTGATGATGATGATGATTTAGATATCAAGTTATCTGCCTCTAAGGTGAGTTGTTGGACAGTTGTTCACATAATCACTTCAACCTTCACCTACAATATTTTATAAATGGATAGAAGATACTTCCTTATGCAGGTTTCAAGAAGTGAAATATTTCCTGCTGATTCAGGCTTGGATACAAATCCAAACACCTCAGGCTTCGTACAACAAATGCCATTTTCAGAGAAAGTACGTTTACTAGAGTTTGGTCTTTGGGGTTCTGGATTTGTGGTGTTGTACTCAATTGATTCCTACAATCTCTTTTATCAATTATCATATTCTGCTGTTGATATGTTATCCCCTGAACTACATAGATTAATCATAAACTTAGGTAGTTTATCAGGAAATGGTTTTCTTTTGAATTTTCTAAAAGAGATCCATGTTTGAAATCCAACTGAGGTTATCTGTTTGCATCAAATTTATAAATGATAGAATTCAATTGAATTTTGTTTATTGAACTTACATTATGATATTATCTAGATTCCTTTACCATGCAATCCAATCTGCTCCTCCCTCATGCAACTGAGAGGGAGGCCCCTTTTGGTTTTGAAGGTAGACCCTAGCAATTCTTGCAAAACCAGTTAAGCTATTTTCGAGTTTAAATTGTAAAACTTTCACTTTTCTTCCTTACCTATTCAAGCTGTACAAGCAAAAGGATTCTAGCACTAGAATTTGGTGAGTAGAAGTCAAACAAATGAGGTGCCTCATTTTGATTCAAGCAGCAAAAGGCAATGAATAAATGGGTGAAAAAATTATGTAAGACACACTCCAGGAAAATAAAATAGAAAGGATTTTAGATTTGAATGATGATCAATGTCCATGTTCAACATATCTCTTGAAATGTGCTTTTGAAATTTTACTCCTTGGAAAAACTTTTATTCACTCATTCATGTAAGTACCATTGATATGGAAGGTGCAAGGTGAGTCATAGGAAGTGCTTCTATAAAACTTTAACAATTTATAGAGTTCGAAAAGATTTTGTTGTTTGTATTAAATTCGTGAATTTGTTGCAAATTTGAAGGAACTTAAAACTTTAGGAACTTTAAATTTCATGTTGTTATTAGAGAGTTGATAATTAGATGATGATGCCTTTTACGTTCTAACTGGTATTGGTTCATTTTCACGTCCATTTGAGTTAGGATGGAAATATTTTCTTTTCTTAGTCTGAATTTGTTTGAAAAATATGGTTCGCTTTATAGTCAAATGTTGTGATGTGATACACCTTTAGATGCTTGATGATATGTTTACGTACATCGCCTTTTGGTTCACTACTGAGCTAATACTTGCAATGGTCTTATCTATGCCAGGGAAGAATGGGTGATTCATCTTCTAGCCGCAGCCTGGTTGAGCACATTCCTTCAACGGTTGAAGATTCTAGTTCAACAAGTAAGTGATCTGACAGAGCCATAAATGACAAGTGTTTCTTCCTGTTCTACTCTTATTCGAATTCATGCATTCGATGGAAATTGAAAGTACTGTTGATTGTATGGCCTCAGACCTGGTTTGCATCTAGGTTGTAATATTGGTTATAGTTCCACATTGTCATATGTAGGACAGCTTGTTCCCTGTCATCCAGTTTATGCTTGTTTGTGCTTGAACTTCTAAGATGTTCTTCAGGGTAGTTTTGGTTGTATGCAGCTCAGAAATGGCTATATGGCTAAATGATGCCATATACTTAATTAAATTGACTTCACTGATGGTGCACAAAACACAGAGTTTTCAAGTATTGCATCAACCATCTTTATGACGTATTGAAAGTCATATATCAGTTTTATATAATAGCTGCAACACTTCTAAACTAACAGAAGATGCTGACTTAGTACTATGTGAAGTTTTTTAAAACTCGGATAGGTCATCCCGCAACAGATGCTTATTTTATTCGTGGAAGTGCTTTCCCATTATTTCATGGTTATATTATCATAATGAATTTTGAAAGATGTATCTGTCCTTATCTTTTCCTGTCCTGGTGAAAAGTTAATTATTTAGTTTATAGCCGTAATTATGCCTTCTATGAGCAAGCCTTTTGACATTCATATCCTATACTTCTTACAGATGATTCAACCAATGATGTCAGTACCAGAGTGCTGCAGAAGAATTTCGTTCCACAGATGATGAATTTTGTAATTCACTTCATGCTCAAATTGCTAGCGTGGATATATCTTCTCCTCCCAGGGATGGGGAGATTCCTCGCAGCACAACATTCAGAGAGACAGTTGCCAAACCAACTGAGCCCAGTGTTAGCAGATTCAAGTTCTCAAGGGCAATGCGTTAGAGAGGAAGTAAAAGAGGAATCTCTCCAGCCTTGCTGGCAGAGGCTGCAACATTTAGAAACAATGGTAAATGAGCTGGTTAACAAACCTACCAAAATTCCTCCTGAGAAAGAGGACATGCTTCTTGAATCATTGAGTCGAATTAAATGTATTGAACACGATCTACAGAAGACAAAAAAAGTAAGATATCTTTACTTTCCTCAAAACATGGGTAGTTCTAAAGTGCATAGCATCAATATATATCATTTTTATTTTCTTGATTTTTCATTATCGGTTGTTGAAACTTATTTTTTCTTTTGTAGGCACTGCTTGCAACTGCATCAAAACAGGTGGAGCTTGCCAAGTCACTGGAAAATCTTAAAGAGACTGCCTTAGCTGTAAGTTTGTAAAGTGAAATTCATTAGTACTCATTCAACATAAGACATCATTCCATTGTAACTTAGTGGAAAATCCATGTGCTGAATAAGAATGGAGTATTATTACTATGTTAATGGAAGTCGTTAATGATAATTCCTGAGTTATATACATATGTAGATGCGGCATGTATTATAGGTTTCAGTACTTAGGTGTTCTGCAGCCAAGCATTAATGAAAGTGGGAAAAATAAGCATATGTTGGTCACTGATTTTAGAAATCACACACTATGATTTATCATATGTTAGCACAATTATATCAACTTCCTTCATTATCCTTGTATCATACCGAATGAACTTCATGAGTCTGCTTGTTTACTTCACCGTACGAGATGCATGTGCTGGTTGTTTAAAAGACTGCCTATTGCAGGGGGTGAATTCTTGTTGGCCAAGAAACTGCAGGTATTTTCCTCCGGAAAGATGAGATGGATGGATCTCTTTGAAGAAGAAGTTTTCTGATGTTATTGCAAAACGCCCTTGTGATTCTGCAGAATTCAGTTGCTACTAATCGCAAACTAGCGACATCTGACTCAAAAGGATTAGCTTTGTAGGTATTACCTTCAGATGATGCAGGGCCATGCATTCTATCTTTTGCAATCTGAGATACATGATCTTATTTCTTTTTTCATTCTACTCAGATTGCTGGTCTTCAGAGGAAAAGAATGCCCCATTCTATCAGCTTGCCGAGGATTGAGAAATGTTTGAGACGAGCATTGCGGTGAGCATGTACCATAGATTTCGTGTTTTTGTACATATAATGATCCTTTTGTTTTTGTTTCTTTTTCCTTATAATCGTATTCTCAGACTGACAAATATGTATAACTACATCCATCTCTAAACGAAATGTTCATTTCAGAAAGAGCTTTTACAAGTTTTTTTTTTCTCTTTTTTCTTTTTGAAGTGAGGCAATTTTGGTGCACAGCTTTTCTTGCTAACATTAATTTGCGCAAGAGCTATTGATACCCATTATAAGGTGTTTTGTGAATTTATTTTTCCAAATGGATGTATTGTTACTTGTTGCTCGACTCGAAAGTACTGTTACTAGTCATACTTTCTGTCATGTTTCAAAACGATGCGTAGTGCACTGTAGGTGTTGGCCTTGATACAAAATTTACACTCCATCTCACTGATAGTTTGAAAGCGCGACTCCAATTCAATATTTGTTTCATGAGCGCATCATTGGGAAGAAATGATAACAGTAAATTGATATCAGAGTCCTATTTAAATATTTTATTTTGTAAGGAAAAGAAAAACTAAATTAGAATTATATTTATATCATTCAAATAAAATATTGCCAATATTTATAAATCAGATATTGCATTCGGTTGTTAGTTATGATGGACACTGAACCTGCCCTTTAATATCCTTTGCTATATTGCCCTAAAAATGCATGTACGAATCAAGTAGAAGCAAAGAGTTTGCGTGTACTAATATAAAGCCTTGACTTCAGGCGGTTGGTACCAGTTCTTGTAACATATTGGCCACCGTGGAGCCAAGCAATCCGCAATTCAAGCAATAAGACACGGATCCCAAATCATTGAACTTACATCGTAAGGGTTGACTGCTCATGCTTTTAAGAGCTTTCGTTTGCACAAGAATATAATATATATATATTAGGTGAAGACATTCCATCATGTCAATATATGTAAATATATAAATGAATTATGTAATTAATGATTTCATATTATTTAAAATAATTAAATATTTTAGAATATTTAAACTAATATTAATTGTTTTAAATAATGTGATATCAATAATTAATTTAATTTATTCTTATTAAATGTGTTTATAAATGACACGTTAATCAGAATCTATCTAGGAATCCTTTCTATTTATACTCTCAAATTATTCTCATATTTAGTTTAATTTGAATCCGAAATTACTGTGAATTCAATCTCTTGGGACTTTAGGAGGGAGACCACAATGCCAGTCTGGTTGATCCGCGTAGTTTAAGGGGACAAAAGAAAAAACAAAGAACATTCCTTTCCTGCTAACCGTAACAACTAAGGCGACATCCCATGTAAAAGGAAATAAAAATCCCAAATTATTGTCATATGAAAATGTCAAGGGTTGGATATATTTTTATATTCATTAATGAATCTTTTCTAATTGCTTGGTAAACCCGCATCCTGCGAACCATGTTGGTGTCTTTCAGTCGCTGTCATGCATCAAACAGTTTTTGGTCTTTCCTGCAATGGATAAATTACCGTACAGGTCATTGGTTCATGGTCTTAACAACCTGGAAGAAAGGTTTAGATGTTTATTTCTTTACATAATTCTGTAATCATACACAAACCGCCCCCCTCCCCCCCGGAATTTTATTATTATTATTATTATTATTTGAAAACGCTTTACAAGATTAAAAATTAATGACAAAATAGTTTACTTATTAAAATTTAAGCTCTTCTAGAATTTGTTCATTTGACGAGATTTTAAAATTTTCAAAATTAAGTCCCCTTCTTTTCTCCATTATTATTATTATTAAAAAATTTAAATAGTCTGAAAGCAACCGTTTAAATTGATTTAAAATTGATGTTTATATATTGAATACAGATTTCAAGCATTAATTTTTAAGTTAAAAAGTAGAAGTCTTATAAACGTATTCAAATCTCTTATTGAAATACAGAGGTTATAACTTTATTTATAAAATATTTAATTTAAGAATTTTAATTAATAGGAGATAATTCTAACCTTTATCCTTTTTTTGTTCAGTTTTCTAAGAATTTGATTTTGTTACCTTAGATTGTTTAAGGAATCATAAAATTTGATTAAATTTTCATGATTTAATGTGGGTGGAGTTTTAGGCGCACATTCAAGTATTTTTTAGCGATTACGGCATTATAAGACTTTTCAATTTAATTGGAAATATGCAAATTAATTACTGAGACTAGTGGAGAAATGAGAGTCGTCACTTGGATAATCACTGGAATACTTTTACTAATGAGTGGTTTTACTCAGATTTCATAAAAAAGCTTAAGCTATAGAGTCCAGAAATGGATTCAGAAGCCAACTTCATTATTTGTGTATATTAGTCTTTAAATTTATTATTTAACAAAATATTCCCTATAAATGCAAGCATTTTATACACATGCATACAAAAGCATCATACAATACACCTAAGTCTAGTCCATTTTATTCAAGCCTAGCCTGTATTTAAGTTGTTAATCTAATTTACTAACCAATTATATATAAAGCTCATCTATTCTAGCCAATTACATGTTATGCTCATTTCTTGTAATCTTGATTCTAACTAAGTTCAAATCCTAACTAGACATATCTAAACCCATCAGTCTAATTGAATTTTAAGGCTTAGGTTGAGTTAAAGTGATTAACCTATTAGACTATGAGACTCATGTTGGAACAGTTTTTAGCCCTAAGTCTAAGTGACCCATTTTAATTAATCAATCATATAATCAAGTAATGGATTAACATGCAATAAATAATAAAATAATAACGAAGGAAATAAAGCAGAAAAAAAAATCTTAGCTATTATAACCCGCCTATAACTACGATTAGAGAACTAGAAAGGTTTAAACTGAACATGAGCTAAGAATATGTTAAAAACTGCCAAAAAAGTAAAAAAAATATGGGGCTAACATGGTTAGCCGATCGGCTGTCGAATTCAGGGGACATTTCAAACAGTTTTTCTTCGATTCTTCCTAGTTTGACAATCCAAACCCATACTCCAGAGGCGATTTTCACATGCATAGATGTTTAAACAAAATTAAAATGAAACAAAGTAGCTAAAAAGATTAACAAACTAAAGCACAGAAACTAAAAAAACCCTAAATTGCTAGAAACCCTAAAATCTTATAAACTAGCAGTAATTTATTAAAACAAAGAATCATATTTTAATTTAGCCTTAATTACCAAATTATAATGATAGAAACTAAATATTAATTCTATAATCACGTTTTTAAGTAAATCTAAAACCCTAGTCGGTAAAATATCAAATTTAATAAAAAATTATTGTTCTTATTAACATCTTCAAAATCTTATTAACATGTATATTCTAAGACTCTAATCTAATTATACTGATCAAAAGTAAAAATCCTAATCATGTTTCTAAGAAATAACAATACAAAAGTAAATAAAAAGACAAAAAAAATAAAAGAACCAGTTTTTATGATTGATGCAAATAAATGATGGTAGAAATTCTTAAGTTGTCACCGTATATATTGGATCTGCAGGTCTCGAGCAATGAGGAAGTAGTTGAATAAAAAATTAGGTAGGAATCTAAAGCTCGATCTGACTTGGAAAAATCTTTTATTGATTGAAAAAAGTTTTCAAAAGTCCTCTTTCTTAAGTGGCCAGTTTGCTAAAATCTTTCTTTCTTAGTAGCTTGAGGTCTTTGAATTTTAATTATAATCGATAGTGCAATTTCTTCTGTTCTCTTTTGATTTTCTCTCTTTTCTTTCTTTCTAAATGTTTCTTTGCTCTGAATATTACTCTTAATCAAAAATTAATTATTGCCTCTTTCCTGAAACCCTAAACTCCTCTTACTATTTATAGAGATAGGGTTTTAGAGGAAACCCTAAAGAAAGAGATAAATCTTAGAAATTTATCAATAAACATTCTAAATATTTATTTAAAATTAAAGTAATTATCGATAAAATAGTGATTATTCCTAAGAAAATCTTTTAGAAACTATATTTGGACATAAAGTCGTCCGAGAAAACAATGTCGGGGAGTCAATAGTCGATTGGCACTATATAGAGCTGACTGTCATTATATAGAACCGATTGGCTCTAGAGAAGTTCTAATTTTTTGCGATTTAGTTTCTAATTTTATAAAAACTGTAATTTTGATCCTCAAATCTAATTTTTTTGACAATTCAGTCTAAATTGATTTCACAAAGCTAATTCCGGCTGGAATACTCCAACCTCGGTTTCATTTGTCCTTCACCTCCCAAGACCTGAAAAAGGAGTAACTCTCATCATAGGATTTTATGTTTTTATTTTCATATGTGTACTCGGAAAAAAGAGTGCTCACTTGTAATTTTATTTTTATCTTTCTATAAATAATAAAAAAAAGAACCTGTTCCTAGAAAAAGAAAAGGGGTCTTAAGAAAATATTAATTAACAATAGGGGTGATAAAAAGGTTGATAATTGAATCGAATGCCAATCAAATTGAACTAGAAAAAAGTAGTTAATCTAATATATTTAGTTAAATTCTAAATTTCAAAAAAATTAGTAATTAATCAAACTGAAATACTTTTTATATATATTCTATACGCTTTATATATAAAAAATATTAACTAATGTAAAATTTTTATGTAGTTTTTGTATTATATATCATTACATATAAATTTATGATTAAAGTGTTTAATTGCTATACTGTTAAGATTGTAAAAAATAATATAATGAATATCAAATGAAATTAAAATTAAAATTAACTATTAAAATGTTAAACTTTAAATCATTTAAGTAATATATACAGTTAGATTTATAAAGTGATTCTTAAATATATTTTAATATTTCTCTTTAAATACATTTTATTATTATTATTTTATAATTTAATTCTTAGAATAATATTCTTCTTTATTATTTATTTTTATTTTATTTTAATTTATTAATAAAAAGTTACTTAAAAAGTAAAATAAAAATATTATCAAAATATACATGTATTTTAAAATAACTTAAAAGAATAAATTAATAATTTCTAATTTAATAAAAAATAACTTGCAGCCATTCAAGCGCCAATTTAGTTAGGCTTGTAAACGGCCCTCAAAGCCCAAGCTTAGCTGGCAGCACACTTATCGCATAATACCAACTACTACCACCAGCTCCGCCGCCGTCACTACACCACTGCCACTACCACTACCACCACCAACTACATTGAACATAGCAACCCTAAACCTAGATATCTCGATGGCCACACCTTCCCCGTCTCCATCTCCACCACCACCGGCAGAACCACCACCATACTCCTCAAAGCCCAGAACCACCAAAAAACCCCATCCTGTCCCCTGGACCCACCAAGAAACCGTCCACCTAATCCAAGCCTACCAAGAAAAATGGTACTCGTTAAAACGCGGACAGCTTAAAGCCAACCAGTGGGAAGAAGTAGCTGAAACCGTAGCTGCCCGCTGCGGCTACGAATACAACCACCTGGCGAAAACAGTCATCCAATGCCGCCACAAGATGGAGAAGCTCCGTAAACGTTACCGTGAAGAGAGACGGCGATTGTCTCTTAATGGTACCTGTTTCTGGCAGTATTTTGACCTCATGGATTCCCTGGAACGCGGGCCTCTGCCTATCTCGGCTCGGCCTCTGACTCTAATACCAGGTAACGATGACAATGAAGAGGATGATGACGAGGAAGAAGAGGAAGAAGAAGAAGAAGAATATGGATATAGAAGTAGGTCGCTAAGTATAAATTATATACTGCAGAAACCGACTATTGTTAATAGGTTTGCAGGGAGCGATTCTAGGCTTTTGCCCGCGGTGATGAATAAAAGGAAAAGAGAGGAAATTGTAGAGGAGGAGGAACAAGAAGAAGAAGAAGAAGAGGATAGTGGGAAAAGTGTAGAATTGGAATTAGCAGGGGAAATAAGGGCGTTTACGGAGAGGATAGTTGGAATGGAGAGGAAGAAGATGCAAATGATGAAGGAGACTGAGAGATGGAGAATGGAGATGGAGAATAAAAGAATCGAGATGATCTTAGATTCTCAGAGAAAGATTGTCGATATGATTTCAACCGCTTTTGGTTCTCCAGAGGATTTGAAGATGGAGCAAGAATTCTGAAGGTTTAATGCTCTTTAATTCCAAGGTATAGCCTTTTTTTCTTTGAGTTCTTTATGTCAGAATTACTTGTGCATTAGGCTCAGAAGAATCTCCATAGTCAAGAGATTTTGAAATTTGGTGATTCTTGGATGATTTTATTCTATTAGAAGATGCAATGGATTAGTTATTTTGGTAAGCAGTAGTAAAAACCAAAGCTCAGTACTAGAGTGTTCGTGTAAGATTTCGGCAACGCTTTCTGAACTGCAGAGATGGGTGCAAGGGCTTTTCATGTTGTCTATTTTAATTTCTTAGTTATATAGGATTAGATTCTTTCTGCTTATTCCATCAGTATCTTTTCTGTTCTTTACCTGACATGTGCAGACCACTTTCTTGAGGAATCAAACAGTAAAAACTTTGCTCATTCTGGAAGTTTGGCCTTGCTCAATTGGATTTGACAAGAGAACTAATATTCATTGGTAGTTCTTCCATTTTTTGTGAGATATGGCTTAGTTCTATTCCTAAGCTAGGCCTATCTTTGCCTACTTGAATTAAAACTAAGTTTTTGTAGTTCAGTACTATTTTATTGAATTCTCAGTCAAGTAAATTGTCTTCCTACTTACCTACAGGAGAAAGGGTCGTTGTGCGTTTGGAAAATTGGAGTGGTTGATTAGGTTACAATGGATTAATATCATCCTTGTAGATATGTACTAGATCATGTCCAAAGAATTGGTTAGAAGATAAAAGCAATGGTCAATCCATTTTAAAATGGCGAAAACTCGGAAGGAAGGTTGTTTTGCTGGAAGATCATCTAATTGTGGTTCGCTTTGCTGCTTGTTCATTTCTTTGTGCTAACTAGAAAATGCAGCATTCGAACCAGCAGGCGAAGCACTGAAGCATTAAGGAAAGATGCTTAGGATGTTTGTGTGAGATATCAGATGTGGGATATGTTGTCTGTGAATGCTACTTTTGGATGAAAATTTCTTCTTCTTCTTCTTTTCTCTGTATATAAATTTACAGCTATTCATTCTATTGCTTCTATGTGATGATATATTAGCATCGATTAAGTCATTTTCGATCATGGAATAGTCTATTTTTTCTTTTTCATCATCCCCTGATCTCTATTCATTGCTTATATTGATTGGTTTCTGGAGATGGATACTAGTTAGATTATCAAAGTTAGTGGCTTCAACTCCTTATAGAGATTTTGTTTTTTCTTTTTCTTTTTTATTCGAGTTAACTGATAGATTCTGTTGTTGCTGCACTGATGAGAAAAAGAAAAAAGAAGTTATTTATTTGTTTGAGAATAAAATAGAAGCCTGTTAAATAAAATAAAAAAAGTTTGTCATGTGTACAGTTGAAGTTGTTATTTAAAGTATCATCATCAGTACAGGGCTTAATTTTTAATTAAATTCTGAACTTTGAACTTATTTTTAAATTTAATACATGGTTTTCTATGTTTTAATTTTAATTTTAATTTTAATTTTAGTTTTTGAATCAGTAAAAATTATTGATGCAGTTTCAATTTTTGTGATAATAGAAAAAAAAAAAACAGATTAAATTAGCATGAGATTTGTTAATTTGTTTCAACGATATTTAAATAAATAAATAGATGATCTAACAACTGATAATTTTTTTTTAAATATTTGATCATCTTTATTAAAATTCAGAAAAGAAATTTGATAATCTAACTTATTATTTTAAAGTATCTCTCTTTTCTTTTATTCTTTTTGTTTTCTATAAACCAACTGAAAGTATTTTTTTTGAAGATTTCAAACAAAAATGACAAAAATTATTTTGTTTTGAAGAGACTAAGGGTGAGTTGACAATTCTATAACTGACTCAATTTCTTTTTTTAGTTTCCAAAATTAACAACAAATTTTTCTAGAGGTTAAAGCTAATATTAATGCCAAAATACATTGCTAATAGAAACTACATGGTAAATTTAAAAATAAGTATAAAATATATATATTCTTTTTGCAATTGGAACCTAACTAAAATGGTCATAAGAAAAACAGATGGGTATAAATATGAATTATTCCTTTAAAAAAAAAAAAAGAGATATTTGGTATTTTATTTATAAAAAAATAAATAACATTTTTTTCTAATTATTTTAATTCTCATAATTAATATCAATTATACAAAATAGTTCAATTTAATTATCCCCAATAAATATCAACTTTTACAAGTGAGGTAGTGAATCCCCGTCATTCTCCTGGCCTCCTAAAAGGATTTTAATATCTAACATAATTGGAATTAATTCCTCTTTTCAGTTTGCTTTGATTATCTTTTCTGTCCATATACAGTGTAAAGCTCCCTTCGTTTCGCAAAAGATAAATTGTTTTTGTTTTAACGAAATTATTCATTTTCTATTATTTGGTTATATTCGGAAAAAATCAGAGTGTTTGTACTTTTTAAAACAATAGTATTATTCGTTATGCACATTACGAATGTAAATTATTGTTACAAATAAATAAAAATATTAAATAATAAATAATTCTATAAATGAAATATTATAATAATAATAAATACATAAATTAATATATTAATAAAATAAAATTAAAAATATCTTATTTCTTACCTTCAATTTTTACTAAAGAATTTACTCTATTATAAGTATATAATATATATAATGTGATATATAACAATTATAAAAATTTGTATTGAGATATTTACACTCTATTATATATATATATATATATATATAATGTCGCAATTTATCAATTTCTTATAAAATTAAAAATGTACATAAGATTATTATAGAATTAGAATCGAATTAAACTAATACTATTAACATTAGAAGAATAATCAATAATTAATTCTACTAAAAATTAGAAATTTAAATTAATAATTCTGTTATATATATTATAGATTACTTTCTTTAAAATATGTAAACCTTCAGAACACCAGCAGTCGGAGTTGGAGGTAATCAGAGGTGGATATATTACTTGATATTAATATTTAGTAAGTACTAATTTTTATATGTCAATAAGCTTGTATAGAAAAATGACTTTCCAATATTTTCTGAATGCATAATTTTCCTGTGAAATATTTCATCCCGAAACAAATCAACAATAGGCTTCCAAATTATGAGAAGATGCAAAATGTATAATAATGATATTAAGAACATCATCATGGATAAGCTTAATCCAACTGCAAACACCTTGAGTAAAGAAAAAATGGAGATTATCTGCATTCCAATTTCCATCCACTTCCCCCTGCAAAGTGAAAGGCAGTGCTGCCATGCAAAGATTCAGATAACACAACAGGATTTCGAAACATATAACTTCTTGCTCCGATGATTAAGGTGTGATGAGAGCTTGTGATTTCATTCTTAAAAGCCACCATAGACCGAGTTTTTATCAAAGGATTCAACTCTAAATAAGCCATATCTTTATAGTGCTCTATCACAAATGGGTTAGTTAGCAAAGCTACGTTTCAAGGGGAGAAGGATTAACAACCTGCTGCTGCTAAAGTAATAAGCAGGTTAAACAATATGGTCCCAAATGTCATTTGTTATATATATATATATATACACACACAGTAGGAGATGGGTCAGCTAAGGCTTGCTGCACTATGCAAATTTCAGGTACCAATACAAGTCAGAATTCGATGGATGCCCATGGCAGTGATAGATCATCACACCAATATGGACTACTGTGTACCAGAGACCTTGTATTCACAAAATTTTTGAAGGCGTTTTGCCCACAACAATGGTTGCTACTAATATCATTTGGTAGCGTAACAAATACATGCACTGACCTACTGCGGCGCAAAAAGGAAACAGGCCCTCTGCACATGAGCAGGGAAACCATGCGAGAAGTGGGGAAAGCACAAGAAATGGAGAGACGAGAACCTGTACAAATACCTATATTTGTCTCCATCTCCCAAAAGCCCTAGACAAGTGGTAATATACATGATTCCCCCAAATTTGGATAAAATTAGAAAGGGAAGAGAGAAAAGGAAAAGAGATTGGCCCATAGACATCTCTTTGGATAAATTTTTAACCGAACCTGCAAAATAACAATTCATTGCCTCCAAATTTCATATGCCGTTGTGGAGCAATCAGCCTAATCTGCATAGAAGCCATTGGACCATCAAACTCTCGCCATTTAGCTGACTAAAAAACCATTTGCAATTCCAAGAGGAAAACATCTAAAAAATTAACAGTTAAAACCAATCACCAAACAATGGAAGTAAAGAAAGCTATGAAACATGAAAGGTTGAAATATAAGGAATCTCATGACTTGTTAGAAACAGCACAAACAATCAAATTTCTAATAAGAACTCTAGATCAATCTTAATCAGGTGAAAAAAACGAAAGCTGCAATATGGTCATAGCAGACAATAGTCTGCCCCATATTGAAAACTAGAGCTCAAGGGTCGTATAATGTAGCATAATTTTTTAGCATTACATGCAAAACTGAGTGTCGAATAAAGTTGCATACTTTTTTATAATACATGCAAAACAGTTTATAGAACTGCAAATACTATGGTTTTGCATTCCAACTAAAGCATGTGTATGTAATACCCTATACATATGCATTGGCTTAACTAGAGTTGAGAAAAAGAGAAGGCACTATTACCTGTACATTGTGGTACAAGGGCATGCAAACCCAAGCCCTAGCAGCAGCGAGTGCTTCTGGAACTGCTCAATCCATTAGGTTGCTTCATTCTGTCTGGGAATTGGTGGGCCTTATATACAAACTTCCTTGTGCTGATTGAAGATGCTGCTTATGCTGCTGAGAGTGCTGTTGCGGTGGCAGTTTTCGAGGTGACTGCTGTTCTTGTACTTGCTGCTCATGGGGCTGGAACAGTTGTTGAGAAACAGGTTGTGGAGGTGGTGGCGCTAATTGTGACGGTGGCGGCTGCTGCCACTGTGCTCCAGAACTCCCATGTTGGGTCAAGCCTCCTGATAACTGCCTCTGGCCTAAAGCTTGGTTTACTGATGACACTGGCTCACTTCCAGCTGAATTTGTAAGAGGGGGGCTCCCAATAGAACCCACTTGAGAAGCTGAATTTGTCATTGCAGAATCACAAGAAGGTTCTAATGGTTTCCATTGTGAAGCAACAGAAGAAGTAACAACTGGTACCACATTAGCTGAATCATTACAGGCCTGAGACACTGATGTGGTTGTACTTGTACCCATCTGCGGAACACTGTTCAAAGGCTGCTTTTCTTTATGACCCTGATCAGTTTGTGACTTGGTTTGCAAATCAGAATTCAACTGACGATTTTGTTGAAGCATTCTCTGTACCGTTGGTTGAGCCTGACCAGTCTGCTTTTGGTGTATTTGTGGTTGCGGTTGCAGATGCTGATGGTTGGAAGCCATAATTGCTGCTGGAAGAGCTTGATGACTAGCAGATAGTGGATGACCAGAGGGTACTGATGGTACCTGGCCTTGAGTGCTATGATCAGCATGAGAAGATATCTGCTGCAATTGCTTTGATGAAGGTGGTGGTGCAGCAGAAAAGAGCTTTTGCTGCGACTGAGAATGGTTTGGGGATTGAGAAGTAACCAATGGTTTAGACGGTTGTATTGAATTCAAACCAGAACCAGAATATAAGCCTTGACCTTGCATCAAGTGCATGATATGCTCTCCCTTCTCTGCACTTTGGTTTCCTGGAGGTACAGAAAGGCCGTTCAAAGGAGAATGATCAGTAGAAAGGTTCTGATGCACCATCATATTCCCTCTTCCCATTCCCTTCAAAAGTTTAGCTTGCTGGGGAGACTCTGAGTGTTGCCTCTGCGGAGGATGGATCCGGCCAGATTGTTGAAACTGCTGATGCTGCTGTAGTTGTCTTGGTCTTTGTTTTCCCATCTGATTGGTCAACCCACTGGCAACAGTTTGGGAGTTCCGGCTGATCCCATGATGTGGCAAGGCATGTTTCTGCTGCTGCTGCTGCACTGATATGGGAGTCATAGGTGAAGATGGCGTCAAAGGGGGAAGTGACACTGGCTGTGATGAAGTTTGTGGTTGAATCTGGGAACTATTTTGCATAGACGACGGTATGGAGTGTTGGGGCTGAGATTGGACATGTGACATCAAGGCACCAGATGCAGCAAATTGTTGCTGTTGCTGCTGCTGCAGAAGCCGCTGCTGCATATGCCTTTCTTTAGCGACACGCATTGCATATGCTTGCTGCTGTGACCCTGTAGTTTGATTGGTACCCTGAATATGAGGATTGCTCATCACATGGGATTGTTGAGGAGGCAATTGATGCTGCTGTTGGGGATGACCAGGATACGCCTGCACAGCTGGGGGAGACGTCTGATTAGCAAAAGCAGAAGTCAACCCATTAAAAGCAGGAATTCCTTGGCTGTTTGTTTGTGTGACCTGCATCTGAAGCTCGGGTGCCATCATTTGTCTTTGATGCTCAGAGTTATGGCCAGCCTAAGACAAAGACACCAGTGTCATATGCTCTACAGAAAAACTGATATAGTAACCTGGCAATAAGAACCGAATATGCAAGTTCTAGCATGGTAACATCAAAGACCATTAGGAAACTCTAATGATATCTTTGGATAGAAAATAGAGGTAAGAACCAATAAGTTTTTAATGCAGACTAATGATAAGTTACCTTCTATGCCGAGAGCCCTGTAATAAAATCTAGAAAATAATAACAAAAGAAATCAGATAAGAAGTAGCATGAAAAAACAATCACCACAAAACTGTGCCAGCGCCTTTATAGGCCAGGTAAAAAAAGATACCAGGAAGTCACTACATCAGACTCTAAATATCATGTACTAACAAGGTCGCATTTGGCATGCTTTACGAAATATGAACTAATGTGATAATTAACAGAAACAACCATAAATATAGAAAGAACTTACTCGCATCATATGCAAACCATCTCGAGATCTCATCATTGAATTCCCTTGACCAGGACCACTTCCAGATTGCATACTTGCAGGGCTTGGCATCCCAACCATACCAGATGAAAGCATACTTCCAGAATTCAGCATTGATGATGAGGCCATTCCTTGAAATCCTGGCCTTGACAGTGGCATGCTTCTGTTCATCCCAGGCATCATGCCCAAAGGATTTCCACCAGGAAGCATGCGGACACCACGGTCAGCTCCAGAAAGAGACCCAGAAGCAGACAAGTTAGGCTGCTGCAAATTTCTGTTGGATAACATTTGATTATAATGCTGCATCCTCTGCTGCTCATCGACTGGTAAAGATGTTCTTGGAACACTGTATCTACCATCCCTGATAATAATCAAACCCACATCCCAATTTAAGGAAACAGAATTTCATGATTAGTAGTTAGGACAGATACACACATACATACTGACAATCCCAAGCAAGGCTACCTGATAGAAGCATTAAGTGGGCCAGTTTGTGACGAGTTATTGCCAAGGACCACGCCTGAAGATGCTTGCAGAGAGGAATTTACCCCAGAAGTAGGAAGTAGTGATCCTACAGCACCTTGATTTGCCATGGGTAAACCGCTAGGATGAGAATTTTGATGCCCAATGGGAATAACATCTGGACTTGCTGCAGTTGCATCACAGAGATCGAGAGGCCTACATCCACACACAACAAAGTCATTTTGCCATTTCTTGAAGGAGATAAATGCATTCAGAAACTCTTGTGAGTTGAATAAATAGAGATAAACCAAAATATGACAGGCTAGACGGTAAGCACATATCCAAGAGCAAACACTTACGTTAAGACACCTCCATTTTGGTTTGTGGATACTTGGTCAAGAGCAGCAACGTGAGAATTGTGGACTGCTACAATTTGTTTAGGATCCTGATTATCATTCTTCACAATTTGCACAAACGAAAAATCATAGTCAAGGAGTTTTCGAGAAGAGCATAAACAAAGCAAGTATGGGATCAATTCATGTGTTCTAGCATTTGTTTCAGATATACTTATTTCACTCATTTCATATGCTTTATATTTGTTTTACTATTGCCATGGAACTTGAGCTAGCAGATTATATCAGATCACTTAGCATCTATGCAATCTCAAAACCAGGGGATCTTTACAAAAATGTGATAGAAATTATCAATGTTTAAATTCAGGAAACAAGTAAATAGCAAACTCCTATATGGCTCTGATAAAAGCCCAATTGGAAAATACTTTTAGCTAAGTATGCTGGAAGTCAGCAGTACTCGTGTAGACTTCAGAGAACAAGCAACATTACATGATCTGCTTCTACATGCGAACTTTGGATCATGGACAAACCTGACTCCTTCTGTAATGATACTTCCTTCCAATCATGATAATCTTCTCAAAGTGTGACTTGATAGTATCCTCTTCCATTGGCCCCTGCAAATGTTGAAATAATTGCCTGGCACTGCCCTGCATGAAATCAAGCAATGCAAAACCACCAAAGCAGGAAAAAAAAAGTCTTACATTAACAAACAGATAAGTAAGATTAGATTAACAAATAATTAAGTATGCTGAATTTTTCTGATTCTTATTTAGAATATAAGATGGCTATCAGAGAATGGAACTTCTTGCCTTCGGGATACCAGGCAAAGTTGATGGATAAGATTGAGATGTCCTTGAATCATCAGCACTATCATATCCATCACCACCACTCTTATCGATTAACATTTTATGCCGTTCTTTGCATTCTTTAGGCTTGCGAAATATGCACTGTAACATGTTGAACAAGCACCCACTAAGAGAATTTTACTTCTCTAAAAATAAACGGGAAAAAATATTCTTGACACCAATGAAAAGATTTTTTTTTCCTTGGAATAGGAGAAAAAGGAACAAGAATACAAAGTATTTGCAGCAGAACAGATGTATGCTAAAATATGTCATGCAACCCGGAAAGTATGCCAAAACAAGGATACAGATGGAACAAACTTAGTTTACCTTAAACTGAAGGGTGCTGTTAATGGCATCACTTACAAGCTCCCAATTAGGACCCATATCATGTACAAGGACAACAAGTGCCTGAGTTAACAAATATCACTTCAATATCAAATTACAACTTTGCCGACCAAAGAAGACCAGTATCTAGAGATAGTTAAAACAAACCTGATCTTCAAAAAGCGACCATGGATTTCCAGGACCACCTGGCTGGCCTGCAGGCACCTGCAAAGAAGATAAAAGCTCGAACATAGAATGGGACATCCATTAAATTAAAAACTTGAGGGCAGATGGCCACAAGCACAAAGAAATATACCTTTAGCGCTTTGGGTTTTCTGCCCCTATCCCGGCCAACAATCAATTTCATGACTTTGCTAGGCATATTACTCATTTGGGAAGCCACAGGAGAAGGTTGGGACTCACTAATTTGAGCCATATTATCATAGGTACCGTCTAGTGATTGTTTCATTATCTTTGGTTTTTTGGCAGTATGTTGACCATATAAACCTAAGATGAAAACATTTAAACATGTAACTTATAACACTATGTATACCTGTCAAATAAACACTGAAGCATTTTTGAAATGAGAAAGAGCATTACCACTAGTTCCATTAGAGTCAAAATGATGACTCTCCAATCTCTTTTTTGCATGATCCTTCTGGAAGTAAAGAAGCACCACCACAGAATAAACAATTTCTTTTAGATTACTGTTTCTAGAATGCAGAAATGGGTCCACAGGAGAATAGACTATCCACAAAAAGAAATATTGATGGCAAAGGTGCACAGAGTAGAGGACTAAATGCAGTAGAGTAAGTAGATACATAGTGTAGGATATTAATAACTGTAACATGTGTCAGGAAATGAACCTAAAGAACAAACATGTCAATCCAAGAGATTTGAATAGATTAACAAATACAAAAAGGAAGAAGAAGAAAAATAGAACGAAAGCTAGCATATGCAACAACCCAAGATATTCATCTGACATTCTGAGAGCACATTCTTGAATTCCTCAACTATACAATGACTTTTACTTTATGAGATTAATATGATTAGAACCTCATTCTACTCTCTTCTTGAAAGGCTCTGATGATACAAACCAATAATTTAACATGGAAAAAAGAGGAGAAAGCATTTTGAAGCTTAAAACAAAGAAAGAAGAACTTAAGGACCTGTTCATTATGAACAGTAGAATCAAGCTGCCAACCCTCGTATGCAGGACCCTGCAACCAAAGAGAGTCGATCAACTAAACCAGCACTGTAAAAAGAACACCATATAGGAATTACAACTAGTAATGTCTGAATTTTGAGAGCATACGGAAACTTATATACCAAATGCTTAGCTTTCTTCTTCTTTTTTGGCTTTGTTGATGTCTCTGCACAGTCATATGGTAACTGCTCAACAGCTGACTCAACCTCCACACTCTTCTGGAAATGGGATCCACCATGCAAAGTACTCTGCTCATCCTGAAAAGAACTAGTATCTCCACTTGAAGCATCTGTCTTTGCTGGAATCTGCAGACACCCAGTAGCTCCAGCAGAAAAAGGACTTATGAACCTCGGCCTAGGAGTCGTGCGGACACGTTTTGTTGGAATTGAACCCACATGAAGACTACTGGAAGGCCTTTTTCCAATCAATGCATTCTGTTGGGACCCAGCAGAGTAGGGTCTGTAAGAAAAATCAGCAGAATATTTTAAGTTTCTCCTTTTCTTCTGCTCATGTTTTGTTGACTTGGTACCCTCAAAACCTCCATGCAGATAGTAAGGGTTTGTTTCTCCATCCTCCTCATCATATGCATTCTCACGATATCCAAAATCTGAAGGAGACAGTGAACTTGTCAGAAACACACTCTATTAAAGAAAGAAATGAATCATAAATAAAATAGCTCCAACATTACCTGCAGTAGTATCATACATAGATGTATCGACTTCCTCTTGTATGCTACTCCCAGTCCTCTGAAAGGGGAAAACCATTTCAAAGTAAGCAGACTGGAAAAAAGACCCAAAACGAAAGCATTGGATATAGAAAAAAAGAATCCAAAGTTGGACTATAATTAATTCCAATACCCTTTTCTCAAAAATAAAAAAGAATCATCCCAGAACCGTGGACATAATGTGGGTTAACACAAATAAGGCATGAAACTGAACAGTAGAAGTCATTCTACAAGATAAACTCTAATCCGCATATATTGTCCTTCTATGTTAAAATTAAAAAAAAAAATTGAGAAGTTGCAGAAAACACAATGCTATTGTTGTTTACCTCACACTGTACCATATGAGATTCAATAGAGATTCTGTAGGTTTCCATTGCACCTGAAGGAACTGCATAAAATAGGCTTTCCTGCCAAGATGAATACTTTATGCATAAATAACAATTTATGTGCAACCATGTCCATATGTGTGATAAGAGAGTAAATCATACAATTTTACAACAGACTGACATCTAAAATGTATGGCAACCAGCAACTGAACCACATGAATCTACAAGGTGCAGATATGATGGAAGACATCAACTTTAATGAGTAAACTTAACACGAGGAGGAGTATACACAAAGAGCATACTTCTGTAAGGTGATCTTCCCATGAAGTTCCAACAATGCCTGAATCGGCTATTCTATCAGGAGTTGCTGGTGCTTCTGCTTGAAGGGAAGGAACTGCAGAATTGTTGCATTTTAAGAATCTCACAGCATACCCCTGGATCAGGCGTGCAAGGTTCTTTCCAGCATTATGGGTTTCTAGTTCTTTGCATGTCTCCTCCTGTCCATAAGCAGAAGATCAAGAGCAAATGTCAATGCCTTCCTGCACATAAGCTTATAACTGGGCCAGCTCTGCCACTTATTTCAAACTCAACTAAGAATCTTAGAAAAGCACATTTACAACATGCAAGCAAATTGAAACAACGAATTACTTCACAGTATTAAGGATCTTAAAATCCATATTTGTAAGTATCATATACATTTATTGCATTTTTCTTGAAAATAATTAATAATTACGTTGCTTTGTCAGATAAATTGTGCACGCAAAAAACACAAAAGAGAAAGTTTTTTATGAATCAAGTAATAATGATGTGGGAAACATAGTGCAAACAGGAAAAGAACAGCCACCAGGTGTACACGTATTGAAATAAAATATGAGAAATTATCACTTGCTCAACAAATTAAAGAAGTAGCACCTTATCAAGTTCTCCAAACTTGTCCTTGGATAATTCATTCCCATCAAAGCTATTCGAATCATCCTTGCCGTTTTTCAAACCAACACGGTCATCCTTATTTAGAAACATCTCAGCTGAATGCCAGAACTGCATGACAGCCTTTGCCAGAGTGTATGCAACTTTTCTAAGCTTCCCATGTTGGTGCTGTTCTTCAACTCTCAACCGAGAGCTAAAAGCAACCCGGCGACATATTTGAGCAGCAGCGGTCATTTTCCAAAGACGCTCCTACAAGCAAACAGTAAACAAATCAGAAACGGAGAAATATTGAATACAAGTACCAGTAGCATTTTAACGCATTAGATAAAGTCTTCGTCACGGATGCTAAAATTTCCGAAGGAAAAAAGTAAAAATAACGCACAAGAAATCTCTAATTACACCATTATTACTTATCGAAAGAGTCGGACCTGTGCAAAATCATTTGCCAGCCACATCATCTCTTCAAGCACAAAATCCCAGTGAGACTTTCGGCGACTTTCCAAGGGTACAATTCCGATAGGTAACTCTGCAATCCTCTTGCGTTTAGCCTGTTTGCACATCAAATCATATCTTCAAAGCTTTACAAATACGGAAACGAAATTCCTGCAATTAACTCAATAATTGTAAGAAAGTATGTAGAACCAACCTCTATACTTTGTGCCTCTTCCAAGATAGAATCTTCATGAGCCTTCTCAGCAGATATCAAATGGCCACTAGAACAAGATTGAGGGTCAGGAGCAGCAGAAGAGTTTTTCTCAGACAATGTCGATTCAGGTAATTCTTTATTACCACTAGGGCAGACAATTTCTTTATTGAAACTAGAATCATCACTAAATGCATTACACAGTTTTTTATCACCCTCGGGCACAGCATGTTCATTCTGCTCCACTCCTTTAAAGTTTGAAGAACATTTAAACTCATCAGAACTTCTCTGTATTTCTTCCTCGAGTTTGAGAACAGAATCATTGGCAGACTGGTTTGTATGCAGAAAAGAATCACCTTCTTTCACAACATCACTGTTGTCTGTAACCTTGACATCACTCTTTTCATTTCCCATTTCACCAGCCCCTGGATTTTGCATTCCTTCAAATTCTGATGTTCGTTCCGTAAGAGTTCCATTAGCATCATCATTTCTTGCATTAATATACAAATCACTCTCATTGCTTGCATCTAAGCACAGGTTGTTTTGGGTACAAGAGGATTCTGAATCTAATCCTTTTGCTCCTATTGGACCGTTGCTATTTTGGCCTTCATTGGCATCTCTTTTCAATTCATTGATGCCATTTAACTTAGCAGAACAATTTTCATTCTCAGCTTTTGCCACAGTTGCACCCAATGGAGATTCAGAAGCAGCTGAAATTACCTGTTCTTTATCTCCAACGTGGTCAGAGTGCCCAGAAGCCATGTTAATGGGTGCTTTCTGATCATGAACTTTAGACAAATTATTTTTATCATGTTGGTCATCCCTTGAAATGTTAGCCTCCATGACATCCGACCTATTTTCAAGGGGACTAGGTTTAGGTGGACTGGCTATTGCTTCCGGAGCTTGAGCACCATCCAGTTCCATGTTTGACTGGGTATTTTTAATCTCAATCTGAGAAACCATATCCCCATTTGAAGTGGTGGACTTAGGGTACAAACTAGAAGGAATCATCCGGTCCTTCTGATGGTTTGTTTCAGATATCGGTCCCTTAGCATCCCTTAAGCCCGCATGAACCTGTAATAGAGATCCATGACCACCAGAACTCTGCACTACATCAGTTGAGCTTGATCGAGCACCATCACGATTCGGTCTAGACCTGTTCCGTCGAGCATATGGGCGAACAATAGCAGAATCTTCTGATTCCTTTGCATTTTGATTCCCATCCATCTGAGAAGACTGTTCAGATGAAGCAATATTACTCCTACTAGGATGTTTAGGATTCCTTTCGCTTTGAAGAATCTCATTTTCAGCATCAAAATTATCAGCACTATTGGGTTCACAAACTGTTGGTGCTCCTGGTCTACCACTACTTTCCACAGAGTCACCATGAGGAGATGCAGTCAATGCAAAACTACCTTTCGCTTCACTGTAATCACGACAGCAGACAAGTTAACAGAAGGGAAAGCATTGGCTGCTTAAATATAATATTGCGCATCTATAATCTAGAGAATAGGAAAACGAATATACCTAGTCACAAAATGTTCTGTTTGATGATCAGTGAGAGAAGTAGACTGAACACTAACTGAAGCTGCATTCCCAAACTTAAAGTCTAACGGATTGCCACCCTACAGGTATAGAAATATTTGAAGTAATCATCAACCACATTAAGGGAATGGAAATAGAAAGAAAGCTATTTCTTGTACATCAAAAAGTAGCAAGAAAAGCACTGAATTGCCATACTTTCTCAAGAAATTCTAGCTCTCTTCTCCTTTCCTCGCGAACATCATACTCTTGTCTGTCAAGATCAAATCATCTCTCTTATTTATCAAGAAAATTACAAGGAATATATATCACATCACTGGAAACAGAGAATACAGAATTATGGGGTATGACAAGCACAAAAGATGCTAGTATCACCTGAGCTCTGCCTGAGCTCTCTCAATTGCTGCTCGACGTGGAGAGGTTTTGATGCCGATTCCAACTCCACCATCAACAACCCCTCCCATGGAATCAACCTCAGCATTTACTAGGAGAGCAGATCCTAAACCACATCCATGCATTCCTATCTCAATAGCTACAACCTTCCCCTTCCCATTGGTTCAGAAACCTATCAAATTCCTCAACCATATATCAGAAAAAAATAATAGAATAAAGCTAGCAATGAAAACAATGAGAAAGCATTCTTTCCATAGTAAGCTTAAAGTGCAGTATCATGACATGATATGCAAATTCCATATTAAGTGAAGATTCTGGGTTCAAACAGCGGAAAAGGTCACACTTGATAAATATGGTCAGGTTCTTGCAAAATGACGGATTTATGAAGTATGCATATGGTTACCTCTAAAATTCTAAGAGCCAGAATACGGGCAATGGGCTAATTTTCCTTAGGCAGGAAAAGCACACGTATTTTAGCCAGCAAGTGCAGCATACAACATAGCATAAATACAATAATAACCAGGTATACTGATAAGCCCATTATGCAAAGCCATCTATGACCATAAAGGAGAAAAAGAAACAAGCATATGAATAAGATTATTACCAACAGCCATTTCTTACTTATTACATTTGTCATACATGCATCTTAATATCTTTTCCAGTTACATGAGCCTCATTAAGCTATAGGAACAAGAATTAAAATAAAAATGCTTTATTCATTATATGACACAGTTGAGAAGTAAGAAATGGAAAGGAAGTCGTAAGAAGTTCAATTTATGCAGCTCCAAAATAAATGCAAATTGACAATGGCAAATGATAAAGCGTGGGATTTTCCTTAAATGGGCAAAGACCAAACATTTAGCATTAGTGCAGTACTGCAAGTATGCCTCTGTTCTCTGAAAAATAAGTACACTGCAATACACATGATAGTTCCTCTGGTGTCCAAATTGAGTGAGTATAAGTATTACAGGTTGTTCAGTAGATTACGACGCAGAATCCATAGCATATGTCGACCCACAACCACAATCAGTTTGTATGATGATGCGATTTTTGACAAAGAAAGTTTTAGGCAGAGAGAAAAATAAATGTAGGTTATTTTAGCCCCAAATGGATGGGGTGCAGGGAAGGAATGAAATGCTATTGAAAAGAAAAGGAGAATAATCAAGTAAGGAAACTAGAGACGTCAAGATTACATAAAGTTACCAATGTCAAAGAAATAAATAGGACTTCTACATCACCAAGCTTAGTGTACTTCTCCTTCAGTCCATAAAACCTTAATCATCATTCCTTAGTTGACCCAACCAAATGACATTCAAGTCACACATCACCAAAATAAGCACAACAAGCTTGCACAAAGAAATGCTCTAACCACCAAAATTATATCTTAAGAATATGGCAATCTGGTTCCAACAGGTGTATTGTCAGAATTCCAAGATATAAAAACCACATATGTAATCCAGTCAAAAGAAGTTAATCAGCCAAACGAAATTTAAGAGCTTGTAACTAATAAATACAAAATAACCAATAAATATACTCAGTAAGCTGAAAATGTGCATGCTCATTCGCAACAAGAGCACAAATATGCTTAATCCCTTCAAATTCTTATATAAACAATCATTTAGAAACTCAAAAGCAATAGCCTAACAATATACAGACAAGAGAAAACCAAGTCAGTGCATTTGATTCTCGTATTTATGTGAATAACAGCACTTACAGCATCAATGCGTGACAAAGACACAAGAGAAACGAAATGAAATGCGTTGCCTCAAACAAACAAACCCTAGTTTGTTCGATTTAACAAAAAATTTACAAAAATTCAACATTGCAGTCCAATTCTAGGGTTTCCGAAGTAGAATGAACAAAAACCTAAAAATTGAAGCAAATAATCACCTGAATTACAAAATTGAGAGGCTAGGGCACTGCAATGAAACAATTAATTGAAGTGTCAAAAGCACTTTCTCTCTCCTAGGGTTTTGGAAGTTGTGATTGTGGACCAATAAATATAGCTCAATCAAAAGAAGGGAAATTTTTTGCCCTAGAATTAAACACGTCGCTGAAAATGTCTGCCATGAGAACGTGAAATTGGAGTTTCTGTAATTCTTTCTCTCTATCTAAAAAGGTCCTTTCTGTTTTTTTTTTTTTTAAATTCTTTGAGAAATTTGTATCTTCGCTCTGTTTTTTTCTTTTTCCTTTTTTTTTCCGTTTTGGTTTTTCGAAGAGGACTATGCGAACGAGAAACGAGACCTGTCTCTCTGATTGTAATGGGCTTGGATTTGGGTTTTTACACGAAGAAGAAGATGATAAAGGAAGAAGGCCTTTTTTGGGGCTTTTTATGTTTTTTTTTTTTTTATTTCAATTGTTTTTCTTGACATGTTTTTCAATTATTTTGGCTTAGTAACCTATTTAATAATGGACTCTCAACTTTTTTTCAATTTCATCCATTTCTTTAAAAACTTTCAAAACCATAAACATACTTAATTTTGTCTTCAAAAACATCTTTCGATAAAATTTCACGGTTAAACTTGCAGATGTATCAATTGGAATGCTACATCATTATTTTGGAAAATAAGAAATGCAAAGTTGCAATGAGTCAGCAATCTGATGTAGAGCATATTTAAACTCACCGTTTTTGCACCCTTATTGAAACGGTGCATTTGATGTTTTAAGCTGTCTTCATTTTCTTACCCAATTTTCATCATCTTCAAGGGTTAGAATAGAAGCCTTCATTAGCTAGGGTACAATTGAAATTGAAAAGGTTTATCAAATCTTGATTCTTCTCACAAGATTGAAAAGGAATAAGTTTGACTTAGCTAAATTGTAATTCAAAAATATCAAGAGAGAGTTACGAATCTATTCATTCCCAATCTAGGGCTGTTTGCACATATGGGCCAACCCTTTTGCTTATGTCATAGAGTTTGGATAACCATGAGTGAAGATATTTCAGGCGTCGCAAAAGGTTGGAGATTATAATTCCTTCCAATGGATTGAGGATGGATTGAGGAAGCATATACTGTGAGAGTTAAGGAATTGTTAATTGAGGTTGTGATGAAGAAGAAGCTGTTAGAAGAAACTATGGAGGTGAAAGAAGAACACATCAATATTCTAGAGCAGAAACAACAGTTGATGATGGAGGAACATCATGGGTTGGTAGAAAAATTGATAATACTCTTGAAGCTAAGGCTCTTCTAGAAATTGAAAAATAAAAATGGAGTATGAAGAACCAAGAATTGAAGTAGAAATTTATGCTTGTGACAAGAAAAATTTACTTGGCCATGTGTTTTATCTTTTTTTTCAGTGTTTGTTGTATTTTCTTTTGTTTTTAGTAAGAAATATAGTTGTAAGGGTGTTTTGTATCTCCCATAGTGAAGTATTATCAAATAGTTTAGGATTCATCATAACTGTATATGTCTATAATTAGAGGTTTTAATGAAAAAAGTTGTTATGTTTTATCTTTATTTGAACAATAAAGAGGAATTCTGAATCAACATTTCATTTTTACAAAAAGCATTTCATTGCCTGAGTTATGTAGATATAGTCAAGTTTGCCATAAAAATAAAGTGTTTCATAGCCATTAGGCCTACAATAGTGTAACTAGATAACAGGTTATTGAAACCCTAGACAATACTTAGTCAATAAAAATGTTATAATAAAAAAAAATTATTTTGGCCCTCGTTATCTTCACAAACTATCTTTCATTGTGGTACATTTCCATCCTAAGTCACATTTGATTTCTGGCTAGGAAATAAATATTTGGCTAAAGTTTGTGAACTCCCTTGTGTAGTTATTGGTGCAGATTGTGTTGGTGCAATTTGTGGTTGTGCAGGTGATGGATTTACTCTAGCTGCAGTTGCTGCTACAGAGCCCTCAGTCATATAATTGACTCTAGCTTCACTAGGGTGCCACAAAAGCACATTAAATGTAATTAGGCAGGATAAACATGGAATTGCTATAAGAAAATTTATAAAGTTACCCTTACCCTAACATGCATATTTTCTGACTCTAAAAAGATTCTAACCCATTCCCTTGTCTTATTTGCATTCTCTCTCTAAACCCATTAGCAGTTGTTGCATTAAATTTCTTTCCTGGGTTGGATAATCCTAGGTGCAACTTGTTTATTACTTGCACTTGCATTGAATTTTATCTCCCTGTGGTGGCCTCCCTTTGTTCCTCTACGAAAGCATAAAAATAGAACCTCAATTTTCATATTTAGTCAACAAACTACTTCAAAATATAAGATAGTTATCTTAGGTGGTGGTGGCCCTGAAGGTCCAACTACATCTTTGGCCTTGCAAGTCATTTTATTATGACCATACTGGAAACATTTCTGGCATTTCATTTTTATGCCGGTCCTAAGTAACTTATGAGGATTTTGCTATTTTTTCTCCTCATTTGGATCTTTTCCTCTATTTTTTCTAGGTCTGTCGGGTTGCTTACTAAAAAACAGGTTGAAAATGGGTATGTCATCTACAACTGGCCATTGCTTCTCCCGTTCAAAGGCTCCAATAAATGCTTCTAAATGTCTAAGTATATGGCCTTGTGATAAAAAGGATCAACATAAGTCACACGATCCTGCCATAGGTAGTGTTTGCATAAGACAACATGGCAGCATGACACACTTGACAGCTCCCATGCTCTACAAGTATAACTCTTTTCATTTAGGTACATCACATAACCCTCATTATAGAATCCCACTCGGTATTTCTTCCCAACAATAGGTTTCATATGGAAATACTTAATCAACAACTTGATTTTTTCTAGTTTCTTTTTAATTCGAGGACATATGAGATCCTTCCTTAACGTTATCATGCATCCTAACCATCAAATGTGTTCTGATGTCATCTAACATCTCTATATTAGGTTTAGTCCTAGATTTTACTATATAACCATTAAAGGTTTACAAATGTTATTATCTATAACATATGCCTTGGTAAAACTACAGATTATAGATCTACAAAACACCTTTGGGTCTTTACTTAAAAGAGCCTCATGTGCCTCAACTGACTCATCTTTGAAAAGTTTCAAAGCACTTTGAAATTGAGACTCACATGTGCTCTTTGTTGCATCCCAAAATAGCTTTTTGAACTTTGGACCACTATACACCTTTTTCTAGTTGGCATAAATATGCCTTGCACAATTCCTATGCTCAGCATTAGGTGCCAACTCCCTTACGGCATTTAGTAGAGTCTACAATCATAAACGCATATCAGTTGTTGATTATTAATATAAACAGAAATAAATGGACTTATAAGGGAAAGAAGTAACCTTTTGTTGGTCACTCATAAAAGCCCAACCACATCCATCAATAACTCTTAGATCCTCAAATGGTTTACTCAAAAACCAAGTCCATGTTTCTTGATTCTCCCTCTCCACTACTAACCATGACACTGGTTATTCACATCTTTTACAACGGCTGGTAAAAGTGCTCCTCCAAGGACTGTCTTCAGAAAGCATACATCAAAACCTAATAGGCCTCTAAATCCAGCAAAGTACCCTCTTCTCAATGCATTAAGACTTATATAGAACCTTTGGAAAACTGGCATTCCATTTGAATATGGTGGAGTGTACAGTTCAAACCTACCATTACTGTCTATCTAATCAACTCAGTAGCATAGCTCTTCAACTTTATATAATGCTTATCAAATGATCCTTTAAGCTTATTCAGAGCCTTCAACTTTGCTCTGTAACATGCGATCAGTGTTATATCAACATTAAACTATTTTTTCACATCATCTTTAAAGTGCTTCACATCATAATTTAGATTTTTTTTTGAAAATGTATAAATATTATTTAGATAACCCCTCAAAAGTTGCATGCTTGTTTCTAGGCTCTCTCCAGCAATTGTGTTCACCATAGTATGTCTTAATGACAAAGATGTCTTCATCTTGTAGCTTGTCGGGATACAACTTCCAATTATATCCAGATACGCATATTGTACCTAATCTGCCCCCACCAGACTTCTGCCAAGTAATGTTATGGCCGTTTAAGATAGCCCACATTTGAATGGCAGCTTTGCATTCAATATTATCCTTAAATCTCATACCAATCTCTAACTTTATATTCTTATGGTCACAATTTGCTGCATAAACCTTTTGTTTAGGCTTTCTTTTTTTATATGGACTAAGATCCCCCTCCTCACTCGAAACAGGAGTTACAACTGAGTCATCACTACTTACATATTCACTATTGTACCCACTTTCTTCTCAGTGCTTGTCATTTAGGTCAACAATGAATGGAAACTTTGTTGCTGAACTATAACCTTCATTATCTCCCCTTACTTATTGAGTATCTTGACCTTTGTGAGCCTTTTCAACCATCTTTGTAACATGTTCTTGATTACTTCTATGCTTGGCTCTAAGTGGAGCATTAGTGGGCTCATTGTTGTCAAATTCATGCATTCTAGCCCATTTAAGGTCCCTTCTTGCTTCAAGATGCTCCTTATCTTCTGAGCTAAAATCTCCACCACTCATCCCATCATTAGTATCACTAACTTGCAATGGTTTATAATCTGGATCATCATATTCAATTTCAACTAGTAGAGTTGCTTGGGACTTTTCTTGCAATCTAACTCCTATAGTTGAAGCTTCATCAGGGTTAGCAATGTTTATTTCGCACTGAATATTAACTCTAGCATCACCTTCTCGTCCTACAACAACTCCTTCAAACTCATTTGCATTTCAACTTCCTTCTTACCCAGCTCCTCAACAATCTCAATAGCTTCTACATAAACATATATAGTCCCATTCTTAATGCACTTCATCATTTCCATTACTCCATGGTCATTAGTAAAAATCTTAAGCACACTATCATTTGGGTCCATTTAACCTATCTTTACAATATTTAAATAGCCACAACTCTCCACTTCAAACTCTATACCAAAGTAGCCCATCCTGTCTGGGTCACAATCCTCCATTACTTCCAATTTCCCCCCAATATATGTTAATAATTGCTCTTTTCAATAAAGGTTCCTCTGTGATAAAGATGGATATCAAACGAATCCATACTGCATTATATAATAAGCGTAAATCAGCCATGCATACACTAACATTGTTCTGCCCTAAATAGTACCTTTTTAGTATTTATCTTGAACAATGCAGAATCATGCAAAAATCAACTTTCAACACTTATTGTATAAATATAATCTCCAAAGAAACACATTTATCATATGGCAACTATTACTGCAACTTAAAAAAAATGCTAAAGTTACCTTTCAACTTTGTCGGTTTCCTTCAATTATTAAAAGCAACAATGGAGTCTTTTATTACTTTTCCTCAAAATCAACCGTCGAAAAATGGGACATGCATTTTCTCTCTCTTATTGAACGATAAAGAACGAGGGACCATAAATCCTAAAATCTTTACTCACTTGCTTCCAAATTCTTTATGCATTCTTTTTTGTCTATAACTGATAAACAAAGAATATGATTTCTCTGGATGCTGTAAGTCTAGGTTTTACAAGTAGGATAAATTTTTAAATTAACTGTATTTCCTCTTGCACTGTCCAAACGCCGCGTTTCCACACCTCCAAGTGAGTCAACATATTAAGATTGCTAACTCATTTCAGCTTTACATTTTTTATTTTTTCAAAATAATGATATAGCATTCTGATTCACACGTTTGCAAGTTTGGCCGTAAAATTTCACCAGGAGACGTTTTTGAAGACAAAATTGAAGTCTGTTTATAGTTTTGAATTTTTTGTAAAGAAATGGATGAAATTAAAGAAAAGTTAAAACTGATTATTTTTAGCAAAATCTCTAGTTTTACATTAGATTTTGACAATAAGTGTTACATGGTTTGTAAATTCATATTATAGAATTACATTTGGATTAACTTTGCAGTCTTATATAGTTTGTAAATTCAATTTATGGAACTAACTTTGCCAATGAAGAAAAAAAAAATGTATTATCAAATTAAATAATAAAGGTATAATTACTTTTTGACGACAATTTAAAATTTTAAAAATAAAAAAGATGATTTTGGAAGTCGATTATACTTATAAAAAAAAATAACAATTATGAATCAGTAAAAATAGTTTATTCTAAATTTAATAATATGACCATTAAAAATTTCACTTATGTATATTCCATTACATCTTTTACATTTAAATGTAACAAATTTTTTATTGGTTTACTAATTTTTATATTAGCAAGCAGAATTGTTTTGTCCAGGTCATTTTTCTCATTAAAATTGTTAAACGTACTTGCAACATTTAATCTTATGTACTCTCCATTATGTACATTAATTTATTTTGTTATTATGTTGTAATGAGATTCACATTATAATTATTTATTATAAGTTTATATAATATGCAGATTCACCAATTTAAATTCAGATTTGTCCTTGTGATTAAATATTTTACATTTAGTTCTGGTTTAACCGGAAATACACTATGAATATTAATTTATTGTTGGCCTAATTACTAATTAAATTCTAAACTTTACACTTTTTAATAATTTTATCTAATTGTTTCAAAATTATAAAATAAAATACATATGCTTTTATTTATTTTATAAAGAACAAGGTCCCTGAACCCAAATAATTTGTACGTATAAAAAATCCAACCAAAATAGAAAAAATATTCGGTTTAAAATCAAATCTGAAATAGCTCTTATATAAGTAAAAATTCCAACCAAACCATACTTAAAATTCTCCTTTATAGAAAGGACGATCTACTTTTAAGCTAAAACAGTCTATAAATAAAAATAAATTTTATATTATAATAAGCTTTGCCACCCTAAACTAAAGGTTGAAATTAAAATAAAATATCTATAAAAAAATAGTTTGATGTCTTTGGAGTTTTGGTGGTATAGAATAACTCATTAGCATATGCACCTTCTTATTGAAATCAAAATTTTTAAAATTACACCTATCCCTTCAGTCAATAAAATTCTTTGAAATTACATCTATCTTTTTTCGTAATATACATATTCTTTGATTTTGACATACTTTATTAATTAATTATTTATTATTAAAAAGTGCATATTTTGCCTTTTATATTGTTGCCAGTGAAGATAATTGAATAAAAAAGGAGAGGGGAAACAAGGGAGGAAAATAGATGAAGAAAATAGTTTTACTTTATTTAAAAATTGAAAGGAAAAAAAATGATTGAAAGTAAAAATGGAGAAAAAGGTGAAAAAATATAATTTTATTTCTTTTTTGTATTTTATAGGGAAAATAATTTTTTATTTCTTTTTTTTTTATTTTTCAAATTTCCTCTCCATTTTCTTCCTGTACAAAATTGCATGAATTCTGTTTCTCTTTAATTTCTTTCCTCCCATGCAAGTCCCAAATTGCATGATATACAAATACAAGGAATGCACCAGTAGATTGGTGATGGCATTGCACGAAGAACAGCAAACTTTATAAGAAAGATAGGCACTGATGAAGCTTTGGCGTGTTAAGCCCGGAGCTGGTTTTATTTTTCCTCGACAGCCTGTCTTAAAGCAACAAATAGAATTGCTCTGATATTGCAAACGTTATAACGTGCGTCAGGAAGACAAAAGTCAGTTAATGAATGACCGTTAGTTATTAATCAATCAACTTGACCTTGTTTTATTAGTGCCAAAGCTGCAACCTGTACTAGAAATATTAAGAAATAAAAAATCTGTTTAATAAATTAAACGATCTAAATTCAAATAAATTTATATATTCAATTAGTAAATGAATAAAACTCATATTTACTAGTGTTTGATTCATTTAAGCTCGAAAATTAGTTATTTATAAACTCATTTTCGGACTCATAAAATAACTTATTTAAAAGCTAAAAAATTAAATCATAAATTAACTCATTTATAAACTTAAACAATTGTAGACCAACTCATTTAAAGCTCTAATAGATTTGCCTGCAGCCTAATAATACCTTTTACTCACATTTACCTTTAATTTCTCTAGAGATTTTTATTTTTTTCTTTATTTAAGAAAAAAATTATGCTTATAAATTCATATAATTTAATAAGTTAAAATATAATATTTAGTAAAACATATACACATTACATTAATTATTAATTTAATTTAAACACATAATTTATTTTTTAATTAAAAAAATTTATAACTCTAAATTTAGTTAGCTCGAGCCTTCAAGCCGAGCATTCAAGGCTTGAGTTTAAATAAGCCGCGCCTGAACATTCAAATGTCTGGGCTCAGCTCGGTTGACACCAAGTAAGCAATATATAAACACAATAACTAGTAAAAAGAAAAAACAAAGAACACAGAGAATTCCAAATCAGTAAGAGACATAAATCCAATGTTCAGAAGCCAACATCAATGCCCTTTCCCTTTAAGCAAAACACCTTATTGTTTGTCGAATCTCAAAATGACACAAACATGACTTTGACTCCCCACAAACACCAGATCCAAATCCAATACAAACAATCCCCATCTCTCTTATCATCACCCCACCTATTACTTCTTATGACTATTGTTTTTACCTCCTTCCTGGGCAGCCTTCCTCGCCAGCTTCTCCTGTAAGGCCTTTGCGTCCCTGCACAATCAAATAAATTCTTTTTTCCTTTTTTTTTTTTTTTTTAAACAAAAGCAGAAATGCAGAGAGAAGAAACCCACCGTTCACGGCGTTGCTCAGGGGTCAAACCGTCGTCTTTGGGATTCTTGGGCTTCTGGCCAGCCCTAGCTTGTGCTCTTTCACGGTCTCGCTCTCTCTGGTTACCGCGTTCGCTTCAGTTAAAGATAAAACAAACAAATCATCAACCGACAAGTGACAGTTCATTACATCAAATTCCCTAATTTATCCGTCTGGCTGTTTTGGATAAAAAAAAAAAGAATAAAAAGAAGAAGAAAGAAACCGAAAACAAAAGCATCGAAGAAGCAACCAAATAGAGAAATAAAGGAATTCGTAAAAGAAAGAATTGAAAAGAACAAGTTGATGGAGAGTTAGAGAAAAACAAAACTGATCATCAGCAAAGGATATGAGTCATTATCGATTGCGGATATGCAGAATGAATTTCCTGCAAAACAAACACAATCACTTCTTTTTTATTTAATTTCTATCAAGACAATCCACTGAAAAACACACAGATCAGTTATTTTTCCTTTTAATTTCTATCAAGAACCAAATCCAATTAACTAACTGGCGAAGAGACGATGAAAAAAGGAAACAGAGATAGAGAGAATCACCGTTGAGTGCTTCGAGAGGCAAATTGAAAGAATATGGGTTTAGCTGACAGAGAGGGAAGGAACAGAAAAGACAGAGAAAGAGAGAGAGAGTGGTTGACAACCAGTAGATCTATGGAAGAGCCGAGAAGCCTCGGAGATTCTCCCAATACGCATCCACTTTCTATATGATAATGTGGGCTTTTATTTGAATGTCCATGATACTGTATCAGACTTGTTTACGAGTGGACTATTGGACCAATCCGCTGTTTATGGAGGGTTTCTTTCATAAATGGTAAAATACATAACATTATTATAAAAAAATTTACAAAAAGTTTATTATTTATAAATATACTCAAACCTAATCTTTTCATATCAAAATATATATATGTTGGATATATTAAAAAAATATTCAGTATAATTATGACAGATAATGAATCTAAAATATATATATATATATATTTGTAAAAATATTATTATCATTTTATTTAATTTTATGATATCAATAATAAATAAATAAATATAAAATCTATTTTTCTGATTTAAAAATTTAAAAATATATAAAAATATACATTTAAAAAATAAAATAAATTGCTCTAAGGTGAATATATATATATATATATATATATATATATATATATATATATATATTGAGTATATATTAAAGAAAAAAAATATATTAAGTATATATTGAAGAAAGGAAATAAATATATGGTACTTTTGACATATACTTCTAGAAATGAAGTTATTTGAGCTGCATATACTTGTAGAAGTCAAAGTTATTAATTAGTCTCAAATTTTGAGAAATTTTCCCATGCCTCAACTTACCTTCCATTTAGATATTTATAAATCTTATTAAAAGAAACTGTAGTTAGCATACTCATAGCTATGGACATTGCTTACCTCTCTTTTAACATATCAACTCTTTCCATCTTATTTCATTACTCGCGCTTTGCACAGAGAATATGAATATAATTAATATTTCAACTTATATACTTAAGCTGTAAGGTCGAAGTCAAGTTGCACAAGAACATTCATGACCACACATCTCTCTACTCTCTCTCTCTCTATCTATATATATATATATATATATGTCATGTTTTCTTACTGTTCTTTTTTATGGTTTGTCTTTGGATAGCTATCGGTGGCTTCTCCACCCACCAACGATCACTCTAGTGCCCTTTATGGCTTCTTCTTTGTTCTTTTTTGTTAATCTCTCTGTTGTAGATTCTCTTTTTTAGTGCCCTTGATTGGGCTTGTTGATGGGTACTTTCATGTTGTTTTATTGCAAGGTTTTTACTTATTCGTTCGAGTATGTAGGGCGATGTCTGCCTTCATAGCCTATAAATGTCCTTTGAGGGTTCATCTTTTGATGGATGTGGGTAAGAGGAACGGAAAGCTATTGGGTTTTTCTAATGGAATATGGGTCATAGTTGGTTTTTTTTTTTTAATCTCCATTTTTGTTGGCGCAGATTCAACATCTCTTAGTTGGTGGTCAAGCCATTAATAGTGCGTCAAGCTATCTCTACCTTTTTTGAAATTCTATGATGTTTGTGCTTCGCAGAAGGTAAGCCCTACGCTTTTATTGCTAAGACTCAAAGACTAGAGACACAAAAGAGACCTGGTATTGCAGAGGATAGTGTTGGTGTTACCTGGCTTCAACTGTCTTTGAAGTGCTTGGGAAAGAAGGTGGACTTTTTTGGAGACAAGTTGTGTAGTCAGGGACTTGATAGCATGTTTGAATTGAAAGTAGGCCTCGATGTGGTTTGCTTCTTGCGCTTTAAGTCTGGATTACTGGGTTTTATGGATCTTAAACCCTTGTGTAAAACCTTTTCTGTACGTTCTTGCTTGGGCCTTTAGCCCTGTTGTTCTTGGTAGGGATGAACCCCTTTTCTGCAATATGATCTCGGTGTGTATTTTTTTCTGGCCGTTAGGCCCTTTAATACCAACAGTTCCTCTTCAAGGCCACTCTTCTGTTTGCGAAGCTGCTTTTGGCATGGCATGGGCTTTTCTAGGTCAAGGAGGAACAAAATCTTAGAATATGTACGGAGAATAATGCAAAAATCTGAAAATGTTTCACATAAAGCTTGGAGTGGAAACTAGTATCATATCATGTAGTTGTTTTATTATGAGGAAGGTTTCAAAGTATTAAACGTTTATAGATAGAATCAAAGAAGAATATTCACATCTTTAATTTTTTTAAAAATATTTTAAAATTTTATTTTTAAATGCATTTAGACGATGCAAAGGACCGTGCCTTTAAAATTATTCAAAAAAAGAAGTCTGATTGAACATCTTAGAAAAAAGAGAATAAGATACTAATCTCTAAATACTCAAATAATAAATAAAGAAAAACCTTTTATCACCGGTAAATAATTCTAAAACTTTTTTTAACTCTTTACATTTTTTTCTTTTATTTTCTTTTTTGATAGAAAGAAAATATAAGAGGACCAAAACGGTAATTATTATCATTTACTAATAACTTTATGCTATATTTGATTGAAATCTATAAAAAAAATTCATTTAATTTGAGAAGAAAACATGAAAAATAAAATGAAATAGAAATAATAAAGTTGAAAAAATATTTTTATGTTATGAAATGTATTCACTTATTAATATATAATTTATTTAAAAATTTTATTTATTTTGTTATAATTTAGTTTAGCTATGACCAATCTTATACAAATTTGATTATCTAAAATACTAAATTAATGTTCATTCCATATAAAGTATATAAATTTTAAATGGGCAAATGAATTCCATTAATTTATTAGATTTCAACGAAACACTATGTAAAGATCAATTTGCCCCCTTAATTTGAAGTCAACAATTTATTCAGATTGTAATTTTTTAGCCTATTTTACTTACAAACTTGGCAGAAATAGTCAATTCAGTCCAAACTCCTACAAAATTAAAGTTTATTTTACTGTTTGGTTGTAATCTATATTATAATACTGCTTCTCTCATCAGAAATGAAGTTGAGTTTCATTAAATTGATATAATATTAGGTAAAAGTTGCATTCTGGAATTGTAAGGGCAGAGACAAAAGGGTGGTCCTTCGGTAATACTATTCTGGAGCGAAGTGAAGAACTAAAAATAAGTGCAGGGTGGTCCATGATGTCCTTAAATATAATGATGGTCATACGTATGAATTCATAAATGCTGAATTTATAAACATTATAATATAATTTTCTTTTCTTTTTCTTTCAAATGATAATTTAATTCATACACATGCACATCATGCAACATGCTTATACTTAATTTTGTTTGTACAATTAAAAAGAAATTTCATAAATTTACGGAATTTGAGAGTTTTGGCCAATTTTATTTTATTTTTAAATTAATTGCAACCTCGACCAAACTTTCAAATGGGTTAAAATGATGATAATGTAGCAGTTTTAATTAAATTAAAACATCATTTAAATAGTAGGATCTTATTAATTATTTTTTTTTTCAATTTTAGTAGTAAGAAATTAGATTAATGTTATACAAAAGTAAATCAATTGTCAACTTCTAAGAATATGTTTGAGATTGGTGTTGGATATTAAGAAAATATACTTAAATTTTTTTGTCTAATATATTAATATTTTAAATTTTTGATAAACTACTTTGCGTTATTTATATTTTTAGTATTATATTCGCTAATAAATTAATTTTTAACTATATAATAATTTTTAATTCTAAAATAGTAATATCAATTATATTAATAATATTAATTTATATAATACTAAAATAAATTAATAAATAGTTTTAAAATAAGTTTTATATTATTCTACTAATAAAAATTTAAAGTATCAAAAATTAAGAGAGATATTTTAAAATATTTAATTGACTGTTATTTTTAAAATATTATAAATAAATATTAAATATTAAAATTTCTATAAAATTTTATCTATATGCTTAATTTTATAATCTAAATAATAAAAACAACCATATAACATACATGTAAACGACTAGTATATATTAATTTTATAAAAATAAAAATAAAAATAGATAAAAGGGATCAATCACTTTTTTTTTCTTATTTTTACAGATAGAAAAGAGACAAATATGGTTAAGCCAAATTTTATCATGCCTATATTCATTAGAATAAAATTCATTTGTCAATTACAATGAAAGTTTAAAATGTTATATTAATAATTAAATTCAAAACAACATTCAACTTTAAAGTACTACGTTTCTTTTGGCACATATTTTAATTGAATTCTAAGGAGTGGAAGACAATAAATACAAAAACATAAAAGAAATGTCATCTGCCCAACTACCAAAACCTGCCCAACATAAACAAAAAGATATTCCAAATTAAACCTAATTTAGTTGGCCACTTGAGCACTCGTTTTGCAATGAAGTTTATTTTTGGAGTATAAAGATGTATTCTAAACTTTTGAAACGAACCAATTACATGGATTAAGAATTCATTTAGTTTAATTGCTCAAAACTAAGTTAAGTTTGGTACTTAGAGGAGCTGGTGTTGGTAGTTAAGGTTTGATAAGTGAATGTTGTGAAAAATTATATAAAATTTGTGATGGTGATGTTCAAAAGTCTAATGATGAGGTTACTTGTAGTTCTAGTCTATGACGTGGATTTCTTGTTTAATTTTGTATAATAATTTTATAAAAATATTTAAATATAATATTATATTAAATTATCGTTCATAATTCATAGTATTATAGTAATTGATAGTCAGATTTTCACAACCAATCAATCTATTCTGATTACCTATTAAATTTCAATCATTATAAATATATATAAAAATATTTTTGCACTATAATTTTTGTTATATTAGATAATTAATTATATTATATTTTATGAGAGTTTTTAAAAATCATATATTATAGTGTATATTTTATACACGAGTGATTTGATATTACTATAATAATATTTTATCTCATTAGTTGAGATTTGGTTTTTAAATTTGTATTACAAACTAAATACCCGAGCATATGGCAATCAACATTGAGTTCTATGAAATTGAAATGTATATTACTCTTAATTATATAAAAAAAAATGGATATAATTTGTATATATTATTTTCTTTCAAATTGAAATTTATGGGAACATATATATATACATAGAATGGATCAAGAAATGAAGGGTTGTTTGCTGATATTAAGGTCCCATAAAGGCATTGGATGCTCATATATGAGGCACCAAAATCCCAATGATTGGGAGGCTTTATAATCATTGTTATAGGAATCCTTTTTTCTTTTAGTATGGTAATTATCAACGTTAACGATCATGAAAATTTGTTAAGACTTTAGTGTTAGCTTCTTGGCATGGATCAGAAAAAAAGAAAATAAACGAAACGCTTTGATTAAATAAAAGCAAAAATAAATAATCCAATGGAACTCGAAAACTGGAGAAGATCCCATTTTGCAAAGCTGTTTTTATCTTGCGATGGAGATTCAGTAATTCGAATTCTCAAAATTTCATGTAAATATATAATATTAATTGAATAATAATGAGTACTCGACTCAAAAGAAAAAGAAAAAGAAAAGAAATGATTTCCCGGAAATGAAGGGATAAAAAAGGACCCCAATGTTTCCTTAAGACTCGCTCTGCTTCCCCAAACTCATCTCCAACAATACACACCGGAGCAAATAATAAGAATTTTGGATAAGACAGACAAACAGAAACAGATAGAGAGAGAAACAAAAACAAATGTAAGAAAAAAAGTAGAGTGAAACCTCTCTCAAACAAAAAAGAAACAGAGAAGAGAGGACATCATCTTTAGCTTTTCTTTTGGTGCGTCGCCTGCCCTCTCTATCTTATCTCTTCTTTTTTTCTATTTTATGTCTTAATTAATACTGCCTTTCTTGTCTCTGCTGCTCCTATTTTATTATTATTATTATTATTATTATTACAATAATTCAAAGCTGCTGTAAAAATTATTTCATAGCCTCCAGAATACCTGTCAAGGAACCCCCCAAAGGTATCCAATGTTTTCTGTTATAACTCTTTTAATTCTTGTCTTTTTCTTTTTATTGTATTTCACTTATTATATATATGCTCTTAAGAGTTCCTTCTTTTTCGTTTCCAAGACATCCATAGATGTTTCCACTCCTTGAATTCCTCTTCTAAACTATTTTTATTTGTTTTGTATGGTATTATAAAATGGAAGAAGGCGGCGGTGGACGACGGAGGCGCTCGCTTTTAGAACAAATGTCAGGGGACCTGGCCGGCTTAACACTGGATGCGGTGTTGGGTGATAAACAGGCGCAGCCAACACCGACAGCGACCGCACAGATGAACAGAACACTTTTAGATATAATTCGCGACGAAGAGCCACACGGTTCATTGTTCGGTCATAAAGACAAGAAGAGCTGGAAAGCCTTCAGAGACCGCCTCCGCCTCAAGCGAGCCGGCGCTGCTTGGACCTCCACAGTTCCAATTCCGGCTTCTGATATTCCTATTTATAATGCCAACAGCACGGCCTCTAATTTTAATCAATCTAGATCTTTAATGTCACGCCGTAATTCTGTGCGTTTCACCACTCTTTCTTCCGGAGATCACTCTCCTCGTCTGGAAGAAGACGATAATGGCTATCACAATAATGATCATCCGCCAGCACCGGCACAGGCAGTTTCGGTTTCCGGTTCTGCCAGGCCGTTTATGGTTCGCCGGGTATCCTCTCGGTACGGATCATCACTCCTGCCGGATGAGAACATCCATGCTGTCGGAGATGAACCTCAGTCGCGGAGCTTTAGACCGCAAATGTCGCGGCATAATTCAACTCGGAACGGTGAGTCTCCTTTTACTGGCGGCGGGGAAGATGAGGTGGCGCGTGAAGGTGGTGGTGGCAGCGGTCGTCGTTTAGGAGCCGCACTGGCGGAGGAAAGAGCGCTGTCGGCGAGGGAGGCCGTGGCTGCACAGGAAGCGGCAGAGGCGGAGGCTGCTGCTCAGGCGGCGGCGGAAGCTGCGGAGGAGGATGAAGGGAATTCTCCGGGTGCGGAAGAAGCGCAGCCAGTGAGGATGTCGTTGATGGATTTGTTGGAGGAGACAGATAGACAGATGGGATTTGTGGGGTCCAGGTATACAATAGGAGATGATGATGAGGAATGTGAGGAAGAACAAGAAGATGAGGATGATAACGGAGTGGACGGCGGCGATGGAATAGAACACACTTGCTGCGTGTGCATGGTTAGGCATAAAGGTGCGGCGTTTATCCCCTGCGGTCATACTTTTTGCAGGCTGTGTTCAAGAGAGCTTTGGGTTCAAAGAGGTAATTGTCCTCTATGCAATGGATTCATTGTGGAAATTCTTGATATCTTTTAGTGTTTTTCTTTTTTGAAAAATCAAATGCTATTTACATTGATAACAAATTTCAAATTTGTGTAAAGACATTTTCTTTCTTTCTCTGTATCTTTGTAATTTTAGTGACTTGTTATGGATAGATTTTGAGAATGGTACAAATAAGAAATTGGATAAATTTCAGATTCCAGGTTTGAACAGAATATGCAAATGGAGAGTTGCTAAGTTTGGCATATGTAACCCACAAGTGTATAGTTTGTATTTTTGCAAAAGCAAAAAGATGCATCAAAGTTAACAAGTGACAGGTTATGCTAGTTAGACTTGGGTCTTATTTGGTTTACTTGTAGAAGTTGAATTTTATAATTTTTAGAAATTAACCATTAATTATCAAAGTTGATAATGAATTAGCAGTTAATTATCATGCTTTATCAAAAGGATTGTGGACCCATTTTCTTTATTAAAAGAAAAAGGTTTTCTCTTAAGAGTAATGATTTTGATTCTTTGGAAAATGGAATACCAGCTCAACCTTTGCAGTCCTTACAAAGCAGGAACATGGAGTCTAATCCTTTCTTTCTATGGTTTAATATGTTTGTCAAATACAGTCAGCATCATAAATATTTTAATTCTAGTTAGTCTTTTGAAATAACTTTCAAGAAATGGTCTTTCCACAGTGTAGTGAAACAAACAACATAATTTCAAAATCTTAGATGAGTTAGTTAATTGAACAGAAGACACCAAAATGGGGATATTTAATTCAATTAAAATGAAAAATTATGCCATCAGAATTGGGAAAAACACAAAAAGAAAATGAGTGAAAACCCACCAAATTTCAACTAAATCAGACAAATAAGAGTTCAATAAAAGAATAGATAACTTCTGCAACTCACAGCAGGCATCAAAATTGTTTGGCCCTGATAATAGGGCCACTCAATTTATGAATATTATTATAGTCTTCCAGGATTAAGAATTAAATGAGGTGGGGTAGTAATAAGCTGTATCAAGAACTAGTAATAAAAAATTCAACCAAATGCATGTGACTTTTAAGTCCTTGATGGAGAAGTCATTTTCATTCGAAGGAAAGACACTAGACTTCAGTAACTACATCCATGCCTTGCCCAAACTTGGATACTTTTTGAGCTTTGTTCTGGTCTCTTATGGTGGGACTTGTACTCTTTGGTCCCTTCATGCATTATTCAAGTAATTAGCCGCTGGTAATAGACTTGATAAATAAAATTTAAGTTTCAAATTGATCCTTGCGCTTATTGCATAAGCTCTATTTTGTTTCTGTATTTTTTTTTTTGACATTTTAGGTGAGAGAGTGGGAGTCACTCTCTATTAAAAATAAATAAAAAATTAAAATAAAATAATAATTTAGTAATTTTTAAAATCCATTTTATAACTTAAATATGTTTTTTTGATAAATATCAGCCAGAGGAATCTAATTTATTATTCTTTTATAGAGGGCGAGTTAAGCTACCTCTAAACGGGGTACTTTGAGACAAAAAAAAAAAGAGAAGCAAAGTTTTGGACTAATTTGACCCAAAAGAAAAAAAAAATACTAAATTGAGTTTATACAATAAGTTCAGGGGCCAAATTGAACACTATTCATACTTAATAATGCATTGATTGGATGTAGACATCACTTGTGCATATGTTCTATAGATTTTCAGAGATAGGGAGTACTGTTGTTGGCTTTTTGCTTGTCATTTTCCTTTTTTCTTTTTTCCAAAGGCAGCTTCATTGCAAGAAGATAACAACAGAGTGTCATTTTCCTTAGGTATTGGCATCTAGATATAGTCTTTTGTTTCTGGAATCTTTTACCCCTGCTTGCTGTCTCTATTCGTTGTCATTTTGCTAAAAAGGGTAGTTTCATCAACCTCGACTACCAGTAACTATGGTGTTGTTTCAGAATAGCACACACTATCGCGGCTATTTGTAATAGAATAATTCAGCATCACTTGTTTCTTTTCTCAAGGATGAATTGGCAAGGGAAGAATATTACCTTCCTGATTGTTTGGCCCCAGAGTGAAACATAACTCGATATGAAGGATACCAACTTACTCCCACATGCATTTGTTTTCCATGACTGCAACTTTACATGGCTTTTTCATGCAGAGTTGGATTAATCAGTGGTCCAGAAGTACAAAACCACCATGATGTGCAAGACTGCCCTTGTCTTATTTCAAAGTAAAGAAGATAACAATAATAAAACAAGCCAAAGATAATCACATAATCACACATCATTTTACTCACAATCATACTGCTACATTGCAAAATGGTCCTACCAAACAGCTCGTTTCTACCTTCTAATTCTTTATAATTATACAAGGAGAGAGTTGTACAACATAAACTACAAATTGTGTGACAGCACTCTCCACACTTTTAATTTACAATGCAAAATGGCTAGTAATTTTTTCTAGTGTATAGGGTTACAAGGGGAGGATCAATCAAAGATAAGATGCTGCCCCAGCTACTCTATATCTGTCCATCTAATTGTCAGAAGTCTTCAGCTTTTACTCCCCCATCATCTTTGCTTATGGGTAAGAAGTTGTAGCACTGTCATCGATTAGAAAATCATGGAAAATTTACTACTAAAGCTGCTTAAAACATCTGCAAACCAATGTGTAGAAGGTGTGGGGTTAACACGGCATATATCAGGTTGCCTCACTATATAGATTTGATCCCCAACTTTACTAGTAGAATCTTGATTACGGTGCCAGGTCCATAATGCCCAAGTCTCATTCTTCACCTGCAATTCAGATCGAAAATGAATTAATCTTTAAAATAAGATTGCAGTCCTGTGGGTCATGCAGGTAGGACTTTACAAGTTCTCATCAGTCAAAATATAGATTCAAAAGGCGAAAAAGGCGAGGCACAAAATATGCATCCCATATGAAAGGCGATCTAGCCTTCTTTTCTTTTTGGTACGATTCTCGGTGATCACATAAATAACATAACAAATGTTTGTGAAGATGTTTTCTATCAGATGTCAGATAATTGTAGATAAATTAATCATATACATTTATTCAGAGACTAGAAAAGAGTGGAAGGCAAGGATCTCAACATTTTGTTATCAATTTCTCTTTCCTATTAAGTAGTTTAAGTTACAGGTTTGCTTTTGGGCTTATGTCATCGTGTTGCTTTTGATGAGGTTTTCTCAGGAAAAATGTCCTACAGTAATATCATGCAACTCCATTTAGCTCAAACATGTTACGTTTTCATAAAAGGACTTCCATAAACATACACAAGGGCACAGAAAGAGAGACAGAGAAAGGAAGTACCTCCAGAATTCCATGACCAAAGCTGCTTTCGCGGAATGCACTGTAATCAGGTTGCCGGTCCCAACAGAATTTACCTGCTGCTGGACCTGTCGTAAAGTTTGTTGCACAAAAGCCACCCATGTAGGGATCAGGAGTAGTTAATGGCTCCGGGCAATTGCCAGGCTCATCAGCATGTTCAACAGCCATCTTCTCTCGGTTACCCCCATCTCCAACTGTAATGTATACAGGCCCACAAGGATCCAATTTGTAGTTGTAAACTCGATTTGATCTCTCATATGCATGAACCTGGTAACAGATAATTAATAGTAACAATATCAGTGTACTTAATAAAATTAAGGACACGTTCTTTCCAGCAAACACATTGGTACATTAAAGCAAAATTGCAAAGGAAAACATGAAGCAAAGTGATCTAATATTGACTTAAACAACATTGTAAAAACCAAAATGGGGAGTTTTCCAACTTCCTTTACTTAAGCTATGAATGGTTCTTTGTTTCTGATAGCATTTGAAATGACTCAGATTGGTATTTATGGTGTGATCTGTCACCTCCAATTCAATCACTAACAATTTTTCAATTCTGCCTATGGGATGAAAAGAAATAACAGTAAATCCTTTCCTAATGGTGCAACAATTAAGATGGAACTGTTCCATTAACATCTCCTGCCCAAACATCATCGTAATGGATTATAATCACTTACATGTCCATTGAAGACTATATCAACACTGTATGAGTAAAGCAAATCTTCCATTGCCACCCTCATACACTCTGCTTCTCTGTAATGGGCTTTGTAAGAACTATACCAAGGAGGATGCCATACTGCTACCAGCCATGGAGTCAGAGATCTGTCAACATTAGCCAAGTCTATCTCCAGCCACTTGAATTGATCAGCTGTAAAAGAAACCAAAAAACACAAACACATATATATAATTGGAACTTCAAAATGCATTCTTAAGCAGTTGCTCAAGTTCACTCAGTGACTGAAGGTAACAACAATGACCATGGAATATAATATATAAAAGCTTATTACCAGATTTATTATAATCAATGTACGCTCCAAGCATTATGAAATGTATTCCTCCAGCATTGAAAGAGTAATACATTGTGGATAAAGATCCACTTTCTTTAGACGGGAATGCAAACCGAGAACTGTAAGCAACAAATGTTTGGTTTCTAGCTTGCTGTTCAATTTCATGGTTCCCTTCTACCACCATGATTGGAACTCTAGAAACTAAATTCTGCATAAACCTGAAAAGCCAAATCCAAGAATAACAATATCAAGATCATAGCCTCCACAAAATCTATCCACAGACTCAATGTGTGTGTGTTGGGTGAGAAAGAATCAGAAACAGAAAATTAACCTTCCCCAGTAATCCCAACGAGGCTGATAGGTCTCATGGATGGGGGTTCCCGAAAAGGAGCACGAGTAGCAATCGGAGCCAGTTCCATTTGTGAGATATAGATTCGCATAAGTTACATCACCAACGAGCAGAACAAGATCAGGTTTGTTCTTAGTCACATGACTAATTGTAGCAGTTGTATTGTAAGTAAGTCCAAGATCACCAAGAACTGCTATTCTGCTAGGATAGTTACTTGGACCAGAATATGGCATAGTCTTAAATGAGCGAATACCACTCATAGCCTTTATGGAAGGATCTCCACATCTATAATAATATACCCTGTCAGGTTTTAACCCTGTAAAAGAAAAGACCCGGAAAGAAAAACAATTATTACTGAAAGAGTATATGCTAGAATAATAGTTGGCCAACTGCAGACACAAAATGAGAGATTAGCAGTACCGGTGAGACGAACATGATGGATGATCCCAGAAGTGTAATTCTGTAGACCATCAAAAGGATAAAGCTGACTGTAAACAAGGGAATAGCCTGATGCTTCACGAGACAATGGATATCTCAAGGTTCCATATCGAACAATGCTGGCTACTCTTGCTGGGTCTAGAGGTGTTATACTGTAACCAATTTGAAAATCTCCTGCAAAATATAAACACTCAACACCAAGAACCCACTTAAATCAAGAAATTAATAATATTAACAAACACCAATCCAGGCCTAGCTGGGTTGATAAGGCTCGTCTCCTCCTCCTTCTGCGAGGTTAAATTCTCATGAAGCAAGAACTTAGCCAAGAAGTGTGGGCTCCATAAATTTCCCATCCCTCAAACTCTAACAACTAACGTAAACTAATCATATCTCTGATTTAAAAAGATAATAATAGTAACAAACACATGCAATGCAACAAGTATATAAACGCAATTCGGTCACTACAAAAACCAGCACTAACTTTTCAGAAGTAACAAAAGATACCTGTAATCCAGGAGATCCAAACAGAATCAAAAGAGGAAGATAAAGAAACTGAAATCTGTTCAGGCTCGAAACCTCTAACTCGGCGGCCAACGCGGGGATCGGTTTCAGGTAAATCAACAGCGTTGCCACGTAAACTAACGTCGAAAGGAACGGTTACAGGATCAAAAGGACCGTCCAAAGTTGAAGGAATATGTTTGTTGACATGAACGAACAACCCAGCAGCAACACTAGTCGTTACTAATAGAAGCAGAAACAAATAACCTCTGATTGAAGAAACAGAGGAACCCTGAAACATCATCTCTACAAACTACTTCCCATAGGAAGACCAGAAAAAAAAAAAAAAAAAGAAAGCAGCGGTGGACTCAGTTGTATACAAAAATGGAGAGAGGGACTTTATTTAGATGAGCAAAAAGAGGGAAAGAGCATATTCGATATTATATGCTTAGATGTTATTTTCTATTTTTGTTTCTTTTTTGAACAGTTATAAGCCGTTGGGGGCTTCGTCTTAAGATCATTACAGTAACGGTCCACTTGCTGACAGTTTCCTTATATAGTTACATATTCTCGTCATCTTTATTTTCTCATTTTCAAGTTTGAATTTTGTTGGAAAATAAAAGTTTGTATTTTCAATCTTTTTTTCTTTGTTTAATGTCCTGGTTGGCTGGCCTCTGCATATATTAAATATAAATGACACGTGTTCTTAATAATTTATAATTAAATAAGAATATTAATATATATATATATATATGCATTCAAGTATTATAGTAATAATATTATTAATTTAATAAATATAAAAATGCTATATTATTGCTATTGATAGAGCGAGTAAATTCATTTAGTTGAGGAGTCGCACCTCAGTAAAATTTGAAATTATAATGGGAACTAGGAAAATAAATCTAAACCATGGATGGGAGACTGTAACAAAGGGCAATATAGGAAAATTATAAAAATGACATAAAACCCTAATATATATATATAAAATGCTCATTCTTTTAACTTAGATAAAATAGAAAACTATTCTACTGTGTTCACTTGGACTGCCAGAATATGACATCCACCATGACTGTTTTTTCTTCTCTTCATTTTGCTCAGATCCTATGGACCAACAATCATCCAAGTCTTTTCTCTCCAACTCCACCTGAAATCTATCATATCCATCAACTATATTTATATACTCAATAATTCTTTTTCATTTGAAATTGCTTAATACGTAATTATTCAATAGACACTTGGAAAGAATTTCGGAAGGATTTTATGAGAATTTAAAAGTGAGAGACCCCCTGTTGTAGTTTGTCCGCAGTTTTTTCATTCCTTCCTGAAATTCCAAAGTACAAAGGAGTGATGAATTGGTGCTTTTAAAAGGAAAATGCTTAATTTAAAATTAGGGTTTAAAGTTAATAAGAATGACAAACGCAAATTAGAAACTAAGAAAGAAGGTAAAAAGAAATAGCAACAAATACAGAGTTTAGAAGAGAAATGAAATAAACACCATGAATTTATAGTCTTGATCTTTCAACCTATACTCTCACTTCAACTATAATTGAGAGTTTAAATTTACTAACAAACTAAGTTAAGTGCAGATTAAACCTTTACATTTTACAATCTCACATAAATTATTAACCCGACTGTTTTTCTTTTAGCTCATACTCAAATTCGTAAGTTAAGATTTTCAATTTAAATTATTTACTCACTCAAATTTACAATCGAGCTTTAAATACAAAAAATCAAACATTCAACTGCTCAAGCATTAAGCCCTTAGGTTATTTGGAAAAAAAAAAAAAAAAGCCCTTAGGCTGTAAAATCAGCAAACCGAACTCTTAATGCAGATTTTCTTTAGTTTTTTTTTTTTTGTTTTTCTAATGTTAAGGAAGAAGCATTATCAATGAGGAGATATCACAACAGAAAAGAGCAAAAAAACTCCACTTTTATCACTGCACTTGACTGCTAAATAATCTATACAAAATAAAAATGTGTTGCATGGTTAAAAATTGCATAAAATTTCATTTTACAATAAAAAGAAATCATATTACTATATATGTAATGGTTTGATATGAAAAAGGATTCCAGCAAATATAATGGTAAGCAGGCTCTGCCTCTCGTGCTGTCTCCACATGGTTTGCACGTTGGAACAGAACAGAAGAGAACAGGGCATTGGAAAATGGTTTTATGGTAGCAGACAGAACAGAACACTGAACACCCACTTACCCCGTAATTTCCGAGGATTAAAGTACAGAACATGCTTTGCTTTGCTCCTTCCAAATTGCATCAAATGAAGATACCCAATTGACAATTCAGCCTTTTCTGAGCCCCTAGAAGTAACAAACAAATACCAGCAGCATCCATCCTCCATTCTTTCACTCTTCCTTTCTTTTTGTTTGTTTGATGAAAATTGGGTTCCTTCCTTATACTGTATTTGCTCCTAACAGTTAACCAAACCTAATCACTTCAGTTCAATTCATATTGTATGTGCACCTACAAACCTTTTTAATCCTTTCGGAGAAGGATTTAATATGATATTAAAACTTGATCAATAATATAAGCCGATAAAAATTGACTTGAACCGAGTTAAATTGACCTATTAAAAGAACTCCTGAAATTCACGACATACGATCTGATTATTAATATGACAACTTATGCTACTACATCCATTCTATGTCTCCAGATAACTTGGAGCATTAAGAAACTGCTTAGGAGGAAATATGCCAGATACCTTCAATGTGAATGCAAATGACAGTTGACAGATTTGTGCTTTCTACTCCATTACCATGTTAAGTACAACTTCCAAATACACTGTCAAATACAAAAGCTTTGCACTTCTAGATGAATTCAGTGACAGCAATAACAAAATCAAAATAAAATATCATGGACATCAAGATATCATTAGTCCTAGACCAAAGTCAATATGTATGACAACCGTCATTGGCACCTAAATACTACTTGGAAACATAAACACTTTAATGTGATTTATGAATTCCAAGAGAAACCTGAACAAAGAAAGAATTTCGCTATCAACATCTATACTTGAAAGCCCGAGAATGATACATAGCAAAAAAAAGGTCTTAAGGGAAAATGAAACTCAACCCCAAAACACTACGGGATGAGTCCTTCGGGCTGCAAATGGAAGTTCGAGAAGACACTTATCTATTATCCTTTGGTTCTCATAATTGTGATGCTTCCTTTTCCACCTTCCGTGCGAATTTTAGTTTTGCCAACAACAGGCTTCCCGGAAAATGCTGAAGTGGGGTAAGCAGCAGGATCTTCCTCGTTTTGCTTCAATTTTGATGGTGGAGGAGTGCGGATCTTCTGGTTTATGTCCTTCAGAGTAACATCTCCATGGAAACCACAGGGTTTGATGAAGGCAAATGGATAGACAACAGAAGAAGCTAACTTTGTGGGTGTTCGTATAAAGGACTTCTTACCTAAGATGCCAAAAAGTAGAAGTCCGACATGGGGTTAGCTTAGGATTTTGCATAACAAAAATCCGATGAAGTCCGACTCAGTAGCCCGCAGCTTAATGATGCAAGGTAAAAAAGACAAATCCACACAATGTGATTCTGATATTTTACATTACTTCCTGACTTCTCCCTTTAACAAGGGAAAGACGAGCATTCTAGAGTTAGGTAAGTGAAACAATGCTACAAACTTTAATGCACTGAAGTGAACACAAGTAGGACACTGGCATGTCATCATTTGTGAGAAAATACCCATTAATGAGTGAAAATAGTTATTTATCGTGCTCCATAGATGCGAGCAATATACAGAATACTGAGAAAGAGAAACACCTTTAAAAATCACATTCCGAGGAGTCCGGGTAATACGTTTTTGAACTGCATGAGCCTCATTCCCAAGTGGGCCATTGCAGAACTCTACAGCAACAAACTAATATTATATATTTCATAATAAAACTATCCACGTGTATCATGTTAATATAAAAAAATTTAATATACCTGAAATATCAATTTGAACATCACAGGCTCCAGGAAAATTCCTGTCTCACGAAAAAAATCAGTTAGATTTTAGTGGAATGCAGTTTAACTAGAGTCTAAGTTCTAAAGAAGCATACATATCATTGGGACTAAGCCCCATCTCAGTGTCATTAAAGCAATCAGCAAGCCACCCTTCAGAAGAATGATCAAGGGCTTCATAACTCGAGGCAGACACATCTGCTAGAATATATTGCATCATCATTATAAGTCCTAGAGTGATTAATCAAGTACAAATCAGCTGCAGAATAGACTATTAAAGTGAGAAACCTGAAAAACCCGGAACCCAATCTGATGCTTGAGGTAAAACTTCTTCAAGTGAGTCCTCCCTCTCCTGAACATAAGTCACAAAAACATTAACGGCTGGATCATTCTCATATGCAGACAGTAAACACTTTGGTACACTGGACAATGTGGAACAGGATGTAGTAGAAGAAGGCTAAAATGTATGAGGACCCAAGCCAGAATAAAACTAGTTAAAATACCAAGCTGTCCTATCCACCACAATTGGTTTGCAAATGAATACAGATCACATGCTCCAGATTAAGAATCCAAAATTCATATTGCACGAATTTTTCATCATACAGATGCCTATTCTCCACAGATCAGGTTACAAGAACAACATACATTAGATGCAAAAATGCCAAAATATCAAAGGGATATCTAGCACTTGCATTTGATTGTAGAAACACAGATGAGATCTCTTCATGGCAAAGGGGGGAATCTGCTGCTTGAGTATCAAACTGTAGCATCCGGCGCCTCTTTAACTGTGAAGAGGTTTCCCTGTGTTCTTCTGGTTCCTTGTGCATGTTATCTGTGATTCACTTTTTGCAATCAAAAAAAGAGAAAAAAAAAAAACAAGAACTGCCAACTTAGGCTTTAGATAAAGCAAAAGGGGTTAATGAAACCATACCACTATGATTAACATGATAAGCCAAATCACCACAAGCCTTAACTGGGGTTGTTTCATCTAACATGTAAGAAAGATCTTCCTCATTTAGAGTTACCTCATTCCACAAACACTCAGATACGTCTGTAGAAAGGAATAACACCATATAAAAATTAGGGACTGCATTTGTATTTTGTCTCTATGCCAAGCTTCAATATTCACTTGCAATCAAATTAAACCAACAGAACTTACCATAATTGGAATCCTTTTGAAGACAATAATCATCCCCTTGCCAATCCCAATGTTTTCCACTGCCACTTCATAAAACAAAGAAAGATTAGATTCCAATGTGCATCTAAAACCAAACAATCCAATATCTAATTACACACATCCAAAATCCAAACCAAAAGCAATGTAGAATGCAACTGCAGTATGGTGATAGCATATTAAAATTATAATGCACAATACAAAAAAGTAACAAATAGCATATCAAAAGGCAAAAGGGAAACAGCTAAAATCAAACACACTGCATCCAAATTTGTAGCCCTAGGGCAAACAAAAATGCAGAGCAAATAAACATTTCTAATGTTTGGATCCAAGCCAATATAAGAACATTATATTGCTATTCATAATAAAATGTCTAAGAACTTTCTTTTTAGAGAAAAAAAATAAATAAAAGGAAAAAGAAAAAAAGAAAATAGAATGACCCACCAAATTGTTAAAAGCCCACAAATTTATCATCATCATCATCATTTTATCCTCAAACGGTGATAAATCCAGCAAACCCAACAAACAAAGCAAATCCAAATAAACATCACAGCATCAAATGCATAAAATGGATTAAATAAATAAACCAAAATGTAGACCAGAATAAATATAAAACAAATTAAGAAGAAACAGTATATCGATGAAAACCCATCTCACAAAACCAAAATCTATTATTTTTCCAAGAAAAGAAAAGGTAAAACCAGTTCATAGAACATCATTCCCAAACAAACCCATTAATCATAGACCAGCAAAAGACATAAACAAACGGATATTAATTTACCGGTTATCGTTGTAATCCATCACTACTACCCTCTTCCACAACTGAATAATGCACTACTCTCACTAATCACAAATCCAAACACCAATCAATCAACCTAAAAGAAAAATTAGCCGTTACTCATAGATCGATTCCCACAGCTTTACCCTTTCACTTGTTTATATAAATAAGTTTTTTTTTGTGAAAAGAAAAACAATAAAATATCTAAATAAATATTCCAGTACACTGCAGCGAGTGTGCCTCTGCTTGAGATATGTGCTAAATAGCGTCTCTCTCTGCCCTTTTCAATTTAAAGACGCATTGCCTTTCTTTCTATTTTTTCTTTTGTTTTTTTTCCCCGTTGGGTTCTATAAATAGGTCTTGGAAATATCAGTGAAGAAGAGTAGTGAGAAAGGAAGGGACCACGACAGGAATAGAACCCTGTTTTTTTCTTTGTGGGTAAAGTCCGTTACTCGTGGGATTTTTCGGATTATCTTTCTTTAATTATTCTAATTAATAATTATTTTCAATTAATCATAGATTTTCTTTCCTTAATTATGATGCTTAAAAATGGTTTAGTAACCTCAGTTTTTCTTCTTCTTTTTTTCTGTTTCACTCGAGAGGGCTGGCGCGTGGGTCAGCGTTAGCGATGAAAACTGTTAAATGCTTTCCTTCTGGGTCTGAGGATTGGTAATACATTTCGGCGCTTTACTAAATTGGATTGGACTGGGCGCGTACCATTTTTCTTTTTTCTTTTTTTAATTTTTACTTTTGAATTGGAATTGAAAGAAAACAAAAAAGAAATCTTATTCTTTTTATGTGTGTACGGGGATAAATGGTTTTTAATTGGGAACGTGCCAATGCCTTTTCCTAAGTTGGAATAGTGCAGTTTCATCACATTTTTAAATTAATAATAACAGTTTATATTTTTGATAAACTAATTAAAATTTATTTAAAAATTAAGTATGTTTGTTATTACTTTAAATATAAACTTTATATTATTTTTAATATCCATTATTATTTATGATAATCTAAAAAATCTAAATATAATAATATAAAAATTATATTTATTAATTATTTATTTAGTTATATATAAAAATAATATTATAAATATAATTAATATCGTTATCTTTTAGGATTAAAATTTATCCATTCTAAGTTTTTATATATAATTTTAATGATGTAAAATATTATTATTATTAACAATCTTATTTATTGTTGTTGTTGTTGTTAATAGGTACTCTTTGATTGTTTTGATTGTCGTTGATGCAATGAAGCAAATATATATTAGGCAAGAGGGATTGAAATCCTTTGAGAATGGGCAGATTCACGGACATGAATGAATATTTCTAGTCGTGAAAGAGGGTATTTAAGGCATATGAATAAATATTTTCACTCATGAAGTCTATCTAGCTTGAAGAAGTGAGGAAATCCACATAAGTATTCAGAGCCAACATTTCCAGCAGTGAAAAACCATCTTTTATGGCCATGAAGAAATCTTTCTAGCCGTGAAAGAAAACTTCCCAATCGTGAAAAGAAACTTTACAACTGTAAAAAACTTTTTTTTCATAAGTTTAGTAGTCTTCATCGCTGAAGCTTCCAACTGCGAAAGAAAACACTCCCAGTTGTGAATAAAAGTTTCCAGTCGTGAAATATATTTTTCCAGCCATGAACTTTTCTTCATAACCATGTTGAGTTCCATATTTTCAAATATGTTTTTCGCATTGATGTTTCACGGCTGTGAATTAATGTTTCCATCCATGAAGCTACATTTAAGAATGTTGTTGAAATAACCATTTTCTAATTTAATAAGGGTGCAACATCTATATTTTTCAAAGAACTATTTAAACTTCATTTTTAATAGTTCTAGGTTAAACAATAATATTTACATGAGCCTCCAATTGTAATATATCTCACTAACCTTTAGTTATTTATTAAATTCATCTTATGTTGAAGATTCAAGAGAGTTTAAATTTTTGGGTAATTGAGTGATTGATTCTTATATCCAAAGTTCAAAAAGATTAGTTTGAGCACTTGAGTTCTTGTAAATAATATTGAAAATCTTAGGTTGCGCTAAAATATAGGCCATTGGAAAATACTTGGATTTGAGTGCTAACCATTTAAATACTTATAAAAAGTTTGAGTGTAAGCTGGAAACAATTGGATTTGATTTTATACCTCTAAAAGGATTATTGGTAGTGAAAATCTCAAGTGAAGTTTGAGAAGCGGATGTAGGCAAGGAATTGACTGAATCACTATAAACTCTTGAATTTGTTTTTCCTCTTCCTTAAATTCTTTTTATTTACTTGTGTTTATCTTATTGCGTGCATTTTCATACTGGAATGGTTACTTGCTTCCGGTAATATTTGTGTTAAAACTCAAGTTTTTTAAATTAAAACTTTTTAGTTGAAATTGATTTTTGTAAATAAATAATTCACCCCCCTCTTAATTGCCATAAGATATTTCAGAATTCTTGATATACATTCTACCTATACATATACATATATATATCTTTTAAACCAGTATTTTAGAAAGAATAATATTCATAAAATAAATAAAATTATTTATGAAGTAAATAAGCGATGAGTTTGATATATGAACTATATGATGAAAATAATATCTAGCTTAGCCAATTACTTAATAATTTTTTTATTTTACTTTAAGGGTAGATCTAATGAATGAGATGGTGATATAAAGATAAAAAAATTATTCATTAAATAAATAAAGTTTTTTTTACTAATAGAGATTGAAGCAAAGATAGTATGTCTAACATTCAATCTAAATATTTTATAACAATTAATATTATTAAATTAATATAACAGTTAACTAACAAAAATAACTGAAATTAATAAAGATATAAAGATAAAAAAATCATTCATTAAATAAATAAATAAATAAATTCATACATAACTAAAAAGGCTAAACTAAACACTTAAAAAAATTAGTCTAACATATTTACTAAATATTAAGGGTTATTAATTCTATTTTGATGTTTACAAACAATTAAAAATGACTAATTTTATGGTTGAGTATTTATGTACAATGAAAGAAAATTGGTTCTTCTAAGACAGGGCAGACTCATGCTTGTGAACTTTTATTTACGGTCATAAAACTTTAGTTTTTCAAGCATGAAGAATTCTCGCCTCAAATAGTAAAAAAGACAGTAGCATTCACGACATCTTTTCCAATTGTGAAAATAAGAATTTACGCCCGTGAAGAAATATTTATATCCGTGAAAATGATCTCCTCTTTAAAATTAGAAAAAACCACAGAAGAGTTCATAGGAAGAGTTCTTAAACTATGAATGAGATATTTCCAGCCGTGAAGAAATACTCATGCTCGTGAAAAATGATCTCCTCCTTAAAATTTGAAGAAACCATAGAAAAGTTTATGGGGAAAGTTCCCAAGCGGTAAACATGAATTTCCAACCAAGAATAAAGTTTTCTAGCTGTGAAGAAGATGTTTACGCCCGTGAATGATGACAACTCTCCAAATCTTTAATGAATTACAAAAGAGCTCAATGTCAAATTTTTCAAACCGTGAAACCAAAGTTCCCAACCATGAAAGCAATCTTCCTGGCCGTGAAGTGATATTCACGGTCATGATGGGTTCTAACTTTTTAAATTTATTTTTCGCATTGATGATTCACTATTGTAAAGAATTATTTACAACCGTGAAACTGCATTTATAGAAATTGTTGAAATGGCTATTTTTGCATTTAATGAGAGTGTAATATCTCTATTTCACTTAAGAGTATGTATACATTATTTCTAAGTTCTAGGTCAAGCAGGAGCATTTATTTTGAGCCCTTGTTGTGCATTTACTCTCAACAACTCAAAATCTTTATTTTTTTTATCTTGTATTGAAGGTTTGAGCTTGTGATTGATTCTTTGGGTAGTTGGATGTTTAATTCTTGTATTTAAAGTTCAAAATGTGAGAATAAGTGTTTGGGTAAGGAATTAAAAGCTCTTGTAATTAAGATTAGAAATTTTAGATTTGGTTAGAGTGTGAGCCTAAAATAAACTAGAGTTAAAGTGTGAGCCATTAGGAAAATATTTGAATGTGTTCTTAGCCTTGTAAAAAAAAACACAAATAGAGTTAGGTTTGTAATTCTATTTAATAGTGGAAATATCAAGAGGATTCTTGAGGAGTGGATGTAGGCAATAGTTTATCCTAACCACTATTATTTCTTGGTGTTGTGAGTTATGATTTATTTTTCATCTTTGGTTTATATTGTTTTTGGTTTTTGATTTCAACCAATTCACCCCTCTCTTGGTTGCCACTAGAATTACAATATTTAATCCAATTATTATGGTATTAAATAGCTAGACATAAAAATAAGAAAATAAAAGCTCTATTGAAATCGAGAATTCTTCAAGTAGGAAGATAATTGGTCTTCACTCTCCACTTCTTAAAAAACTCCTTAGATATATAAGAACAATGAAAACTATAAACTAAAGTGTATGTGAACGATGAACGGTAGATAAAATAATGGTGGTGAGACCTCTCCTCCTCTTTTTTAGATTTAAATTTGTAGAGATATATATAGAGAAGAATTATCCACCAAAACAAGTGTCCCTAAAGATAACTATACCAATATAAGTCTATCTAATAAATAAAACTATAGATATCCTTATTTCCACCAAATATTATCCCATAAATAATTCTTAATATAAATCCTAATAATAATATAAAATGACTAAAATGTCCTTTAAGTAAATAGTAGAGTAGAGCTAATAAAGTAAACATACCTTTGAATCTTGGGCTTTGAATCTTGGGCCTTAATACGAACATGTCTAATTAAGCTCATTTATTAGTATTTTTCTCTATATTTTCACTTTTGGCTAAATAAAACTTAAGTGAGATATAAACACTTACTTTTACCATATATATATATATATATATATATATATATATATCTATATATATATATATATATATATGTATATATATATATATGTATATATATATATATATATGTATATTATACTATTAAAACACTAAAACATCCTAAATATATATAACCTATCAATATTAATTTAGAATTTAAATTTTGAATTGGTATCTTATAAAGAAAAATAAAATTGTAAACTCTTTTTAAATTTTTTTAAATTAAATTAATTTTTATTGATTGACTTAGTCTAATTTAGTGATTTTTTAACTTTAGCTAACTCGATTTTTAAAATTTTCACTAATCAATTTAAAAATTCCTTAAGATAAAGAAGCATAGTTTTAAAATGTGGTTTTTAAATGACTTAGAAATAATAAAGAAGCATCGTTTTAAAATGTGGTTTTAGAATGGGTTTTCTTTTTATAATTATATAAAATAATAATTCTTCCTCTAATAATTGCTGGATTTTTAAACTTCTAAATAAAGAAATAAAAGTTATGTTAAACAATCAAAATGTTAAAATATATATTAAACATTTAAATTATGAAAAAGTAATGTAAATAATTTATTGACTTTTATTTAAAAATTAATATTTCAAAATGGTTGAAATTGTTATAGTTTATTAAAAACTGAGAACTTAATCATAACCAAAGAAAAATATCAAGTATTACCACTTTCTTTTTTGAAAATTACATAAACATCATCATTTTAATTCTAAGATTTGAAAATGCAAAAATTAATGGAAAATAATATCAGAGTATTCTTAAAATTTTTACCTTTTTTTTTAATTAAAACTTTAATATTTTATTTCTTATTTTCAAATTATAACTTGGCTAATTGGAATTAAAAAAATGAATAAAAAAGTTAATATTTTAAAAAATACAAACCAAAATATTAGAAAAAATTACATATTATATTACTTTGACCAATCCATGGGTTCATTGATTCAATGATGTTTTTTCTGAAATATTTTAGGAATTAAATTTTCAAAAAATAAAAAATTTGAACCATATTATGAAAAAACCTTAATTTTAAGTCTTCTAATGTTGTTATCCACTTTTAATTTCTTCTGCGGGGACGAGCCGACAAAGACAGAACAGACCGACAATGAAATCAAGAAATCATGGGCCTTGTATTTGGGATGGGCTGCTTCTGAAGTTTCGGCCTTTTAGAGGTAAGCTGTCTCTTGTTTCTCTCTCCTTTTCTTTTTCTTTTCTTAATAGAATTCATTCATTTAGGAAATATATGTTCCAACATATAAATAGAAAAAATAAACATTTTTTAGGCTCGAATTGTACCCATTTTGTAGTTTTAACAAAAATTCAAATTGGAAAATTCATAAATTTAAAATAATTAAACTATGTCAGAGACAATATTAGTAACTAAATTAGACTTTATTCTTAAAAATAATTTATCTATTTTATAGTTATTTAATTCATTAATAATCAAAAATTAATAAAATTTTATTAAATAATTTAATTTATCAATTAATAATTATAAACTTTTAACTATCAATCATTAGTTAGTTATACTGACCAATTGAATTACAAATACCAACAATTGTTAAAAATAGTTATTTGCATATAATATATACATTTTGTTTCCTTCTGAAAACCCTAATTCCAGCAGTTTCTGCCACATTTTTTTATAAATCATTTTCGTAATATTTTAAGAAAAATAATAATGTTCTAAAAAAATAAATTAATTACTTGTTCTAGTTTTAATATCTTTTAGAAAGAGAAAAAAAATGAAAAAGGCAAAGTGTAATTTTAAAGGACAAGCAAAAAAAAAAAAAGAGAAGAAAATCAAATTATCTCATTGGAAACCCCTAGTCGCGATGCTGACATTGCAAAATCTGATTGGACGAAAGAACAATTGTAACAACGCACCAGCTGAAAAAAAAGGAAGAAAAAAGAAAAGAAAGGCGTCACACACGAGAAGCTCTAGCAGCGAGATCTGACGCTGCTGCCAATTGCGAATCCACCGCTTTGTCTGCAACAACAAGCTCGTCTGCTCAAACTGCTTAAAAGAGATTTTTGAAAGAAACTGAACATTATTATTTCAATATTTTGTTTTGGGATAGAGAAATCTGTAGATCGAATCTCGAAGCAAAAGAGAAAAAAAAGAAAAGAAGAAATGAATATATTCAGATTAGCGGGTGATATGACTCACCTTGCTAGCGTTCTCGTTTTGCTTCTCAAGATCCACACTATCAAATCCTGCGCTGGTACTATTCTTTACTTTTATGTATTGTCATTAAATGTTAATAGGTTATGGGAGTTATTTTAGTGTTTTTAGTTTTTATTATATGATTAATTTTGGTTTTAGACATTGCTGGTCACAAATTTGGTAATTGGTAATAATTCAGAAAATCAAGTTGATACAGATTGGTTTTTGGCTACTTGTGATAAGCCTGAAGTTGTTTTGCCGCTAATTGTTAATTCAAAGACCATAATTTTATTTAGAAATGAATTAGAAACTTTATTTTCTATCTCTGAAGAAATGAATACATGATTCTAAAATGTTAGTGAAATAAGAGAAGAAACGTCTGCACCTTGTAAAGATGTTTTTAAGTAGAATGGAGGTGACTTGATCTTGTAACTGGTATTTGGAGAATACAATTAAGAGTCAAGTTAGTTCTGTCATTAGATAAGTTGCAAATATGGGTTTGTGTATGCCGCAGATGATTCTGTTCAGCATTCTTTTCTTTTATTTTCTTTGCAAATCCATGAAAAAAAATTGCCAGTCCAACCATGATGTGCACTTATTAAGTTTTGGGATCATGATGTGCCTGAACCTTGCCGAACTTTCACTTCAATTTCTTGACCAGAGAATATTGACTTTTTCACGAGCAAGCATTCAGTGTCCTGGGTGTTACTACTGTCTCTGAATCCTGAGATTGTCAGCGTGTCTGTGTCAAGCAAACGTCCTGAGACAGCAACCTTAAAGGCATGCTTATTGTATTGTGTTTTTCTTCTCTTTTATGGCTAGCATTTTTTAGGGATACAACATAGAGTTGGCCATGTTCCCCTATGACATATGGAACCTTTGGTGAAACATTTCCCTTTGAGGGTTCATGGCCTTATCTTATAAGCCCCATATTCTTGGATCAGTATGATGGCGTTGGAGGATGGGTTTAAATGTGACAGGCTACATAAACAAGATGAAGCTTGGCTTCAGTCTTTCATCTATTAAACATAGCTTTGTTGATCCTTTCCATTTATTTAATTACTTGTAGATTTTGTATCGCATTAAGTTAATGATGGTTGAACTAGAATATGTGTTTTCTTAATTGTTGAACGCAATAAATTTATTTGTTGCTTGATGTGTTACCAAAAATTGGAATGGGTCTACAGTTAAATTTAGCACCTATGGTTATTTTATTGGTTTATCTATTGTGTTAGCAGCAGACTATGGTCTGAACTACGTTCTACAATACAGAAAACATATCTAAATTTTGATTTTCAGGAGTAAATAGTATCATTGGATTTTCCATTTATTGCATAAAATATTTCTTAGTTGTATCATTGAGTTTTATTTCACTGTACTGTGTGGAATTATATTTTACCAAATGACTTTCAAATTTTATGCAGGCATTTCTTTGAAGACTCAAGAACTCTATGCTATTGTTTTTGTTACGCGCTATTTGGATATATTTACAGATTTCATATCCCTCTACAATACTATCATGAAGCTAATATTTTTAGGAAGCTCATTTTCAATTGTTTGGTACATAAGGAACCACAAGATTGTCAGTAGATCTTACGATAAAGCTCAAGACACCTTCCGTCATTATTTTCTTGTACTGCCTTGCTTATTCTTGGCCCTTATTGTCAATGAGAAATTCACTTTTAAGGAGGTCTGTTTTTGTTGTATTTTGCCTTTTTTTTTTTTCTTTCTACAGTCTATATTTCAAGCTAATTGATAGTATGTACAGATCTCTTTTGAATCTTTCTTACAAGATAGGTAGCTTCTGCCTCATTTCCCTGATTATTAAATTTCTTATTTGCTTCACAAAAAAACTGATCAGGTGATGTGGGCATTTTCCATCTATTTAGAAGCTGTTGCCATACTTCCTCAGCTTGTTCTGTTGCAGAGAACTAGAAATATTGACAATTTGACAGGGCAATACGTATTTCTTCTTGGGTAAGCTGCAGTTTAGACTTCATAAATTAATATCAGAAAGCAAAACCATTAATGTAGCCCCTAAACTACTAACGTTTTTCTTGCTAGCGAGTCCAACAAAAATTATTTGTGTTGAACTTCTGACCTTCTGAGTTGCTGTTATTGGTTCCACTTCTGATGACTTGGAAAATTTAGTCAAAATTGGTCCAACTCAGCGATGGCTTTTAGTCTTTCTTTTTAGTTTTGAATTTTGAATTTTTTTTTTCTCAATTTTAAGCGGTTGTGAATTTTATACAATAGTTTAAGAAAAGATAAACTACAGGTGTCCATTTAATTTCTGGAGCTGAAAGTTATCAATCCATGTTTTCCAAATTAAAGGAATAATCTACAATTTCATTGTTCCTTTAATTCTTTTACTTCATATTTATTCATAATTTGTTAGTTTGGAGAATTAAAGAAGAATTCTTTAAAAATGCACAATCAACTATTAGATGAAGTGGGTCTAAAAAAAAAAACTATTAGATGACGGGGTTGTTGATGTTATTGGTGAGTTGGGTACCAATTTTGGCTAATACTGTTAAGTCACTACAATTTGGTTCTGCATTAGCGAGTTTAATGTTCGATATAAAATGATTCCAATTGGAGGGCTCAATAACAAAAATGTCGAAAGTTCAGGGGTTAGTCTCTCCAAAAAGTCATGGATCTTTGATAACTTCTCATTGGGATAATTTTTGTTGAAATGATTGCTTTTGATGTTAAATTAGTTAAACCACTAGACTTCACTTCTCGACTATTTATCAAGTCTGTCTCTTGTATGTGTCTTTTCTCCCTTTTTTCAGATAGTGTCTCATGTTCATTAATCGGATATAGGATATAATTTTAAGTCGAGCTAGTTACGGTTCCAGTTAGCTGTAAAAGTCCTCAATCTAAAATTGAAAGGAGAAATTTATATAATAATTTATCAAGTAGTAAAAGTTACTGCCCTTTTGCTTCCTTGAAATGTTGTTTGGAAGCTTTGGTGCCAAATTAAAAACAGAAGTTTTATCTTCAAAATTCCCTCAAGTTTCTTATCATGTTATGCTCATAGGAAAGGCACTTGATCATTTAAGTCACTATGTTCTTAAAGTCAGATGCTTAAGAAAAAAATAATTACGAATGTTTATCTGGCATTTTCCTTTCTTTTTGCAGTGCATACCGAGGTCTATACATTCTCAACTGGATATATCGCTACTTCACTGAGCCACATTATATTCATTGGATAAGTAAGAATATTCTCAGTCTCTTTATGTGCATATGTGTGTCTCGCACATATATTAATAAATTACTAGGGTCGTGCTTGATTGTGCTTGCTAGTTTAGCTCCTTAGGGAAATGTTTGTCATGAAGATTTCTCAGTATTAATCTAACATTTCCAAATTATCTTCTATGGATGAGGGAGGCTGTTCTGCTTATGTAAAACACTTTCAGCTGAAGTCAAAAGAAGGGATGCTGTATTTTATTGAAAATCCAAAAATGTTTTTGTTCTTTGGGGTAGGACTTCAAATACTTGATTCATATAACTTGAGCATGTTTGAAGTTAGCTGAATTTTTAATTGCTTTAAGTTCATCAATACCAAATGATTTAACTCGTGGGTTTGTGTTTCTGGACTATTACTTGTATCCCAGTCCTAGTCTGGCACTCTCATTTTGCCTCAAATGGATTATGTGGATTCTTTGCTGGGGATGAGTGAATTATATTTAATCATTTATATCTTCCTAGTAAAGAGTAATGCTACATAGCTCACCTTGATTTGTTTCAACTCTTTTCCACCTGATGTGGTATATCATGCTTTTACAAATGAGGTTGCTCTTTTGATTAAGAAATTAATTTTGTAAAAACATTATATGCCACATCAAGTGGGAAAGAGTTGAGACAAATTAAGGTGGGATGTTAAGCATTTTTCCTCGGTAAACTTACTGCAGAATATGACCTTATTCTTACCTTGGTAGCTCACTTCGTATTGTGTCTTTACGAGTGTTATATCATTATGCCAGCTACGTTACCTGCACATGAACTTGAAAAGTTATGATTCATCCATGCATTTTTACCTTAAAGATGAAAATGCTTCAAGTTCAGACACAAATTTCCCGATGTAGGTGTATTTAGGGTAGTCCATTCTTATGTTCTTGTTGGTTATTTTAGTTGTTATGCTTTAATGTTTCTCTTTTATCCTGGGTATGATTTAGACATGGCAGTGCAGATCCTGTAAACAATCAGTAATGGCATAAGCATTGCTTTATGCTGACTTTATCTTTTTGGCATGCAGCTTGGATTGCAGGGCTTGTACAAACTTTGCTTTATGCTGACTTTTTCTATTATTACTTTGAGAGGTAAAGGTTCTTTTCAAAGTAATTTGCATGTTAATCTTGCCTAGGTTACTCATGCTTTTTTCTTTTATCTCTGAAATTATGCTGCAGCTGGAAAAACAACAAGAAGCTCCAGTTACCAGCTTAAGAGTTATTTAAAAACTGCTGCAAGGAGGATATTTTGATCCATCCACAGTAACGCCTAGATTTTTTTGGTTTTATTATTGCTATGTTTTAGCGGTTTTTTTTTTTTTTCTCTATAGCAGGGCTTCTTTGAGATGTAGAAAAAGTGCACCTTAAATCATATTGTTTATTTTTGTAGGGATAGTAACATTTTCATAGCTACTGAGAACTTATCTTGCACCGTTGGCAAAAAATCAACGTTCCAGATCCCCTAAACAATCAGTGATGAATTAAACATTTTCAGACCCGTTTGCTGAAACCCTAACAAATTTGAAATGGCAACAGACAAAAAGAAAAAAGAGTATCATAGACTTTTCTAGGATGATAGGCTAAAATGGGAAGGTAATATCATGACTAAATTAAAGCTTAAATTGATAAACCATAAGAGTATACACTTATATAATAAAAAACCTCTCAAACTGTTTTCAAGTCTGCATCAAGTTTCATTTCCATTTACATTAGCTTTCCTCACAAAACCAAGACAAATAATATATTCATCTACTATGTCTTCCATGGCCCTTTCACTTAACCGATGTGTACTCAAAGGTGTGCATCTCCACCTCCAGTTTGGTGCAGCATAGCATCAATTTCATCTCCATCTTCCATCTCGAGCTGTCACCATGTATGTAGACAGACAGTGTTAGATGTATCATATCAGATGAGCAAAATTAATTCTCATGTGGAAATCTTATCATCACAAAAACTATTATTTAGCTTTTGTAAATGGCTTTGTTTTCTGCCCAATTCTATTGCTGGTTCAAAAAAAAAAGAGCCCTGCAATGAGTTTAAGTAGAATATAACTTTACCTCATCAGGAGTCTGCTCCCCGCGCAGTCTTCTCCCATCAAATAAAAATGCAATGGAGTTAAATTCCACTGATTGTCTGTCACAATATGCAGTCATTAGCTTTCGCAGCTGGGTGCTTCTCTTGATCCTGAAGAACATCTCGTTGCCATCCTACAAAATCAAAGAGTGTTGGAACTTAAATGGCAAAAGAATTGAACAAGTAAACCAAGAAATAAAGACAATGTTCGAATAATCACAACAGCTAATCCCATCACTGCCATATCTAATTGAGAAAAAGAAGAACAACTCAATTAAAACCAATTATAATCTTATTCTAATCTCAAATATTGCAGTACTCATTTTCAACTCCAAGAATTCTACAAATCTAAGGGAAAGCCTAATTCATTAAAAAAGAAGATCGTGCTGAATTACTTTTAGAAAGCAATGAATCAATCCCAACACTCCAAAGACAGCAAAACTATCAAAATAAAACTATGAAACCATGTCTTCCAATATAATCTTACTTCAATGTCAGAGATTAACTTCCACGCATTATAAGTGAGAGAACACAAGCATGTAGCATTTAATAAATCCCTCAGCTCCCAAAATAAGTTGGGACCCAACTCCAATTTCAACATGCAAACCCAAAAATAAGCACAGCCCAGTTCCAATTTCAACATGAAACCACTGAAGTCACAATGTTTTTTCTATTAAAACCAAAAAAAAAAAAAGAAAAAGAAAAAACAAAACTCATAGAACACACGCATATACCTGTCCCTTGACTTTGAGATTAATGTGAGCAGTTTGATCCATAGGCTTCTTGTCCTCCTCCTGACCACCAGCACCAGCACCACCACTACCAGGGGTCGCAGACATATTTATAACCTTTTCAAGTTGTATCGAGTGTTTCTTTGCTCCGAGAACAGAAATGAGGCAGACAGATACCCTCTGCTTAAAAACGTCACACCATTGATGTCTATACAATAGAAGAACGCGTTATATATACGCCATTCTCGAATAAGAATCATCGTTCACTTTTATACTCGCGTGTTAATGGCAATTTTGTGATTTCATGTCAATATACGTACGAAAAGTTTACTTAAATTAACTAAGCAGCGACGTGTCATGTTGAGGCCGCGGGTACTGAGGGTTTCCTTACGATCGAGAGCGGGAGATGTGGGTTTAGGAATTATCTGAATTTGATTAGGATTTGGATTCCGTATTTTTCAGAGTAATGGAATTGGTTTTATTTGAGAAATGAAATTGGAATCGTTGATTGCAGGCAATAAAAGTAAAATGGACGGTTAGGATTCGACTGAAGGGGAATCGGACGGTAGGAAGGGTGAAGGAGAAAAATCAAATTTAATTAATGCAAGAGTCATATACGAGTTCCAATAAAAATGGAATAGTTTATTAGGCATATTTCTAAATAATATACATAGGAAAAAGCGATTCTAAAAAAGAATGTTATAGAGGGGAATTAATGGTGAAGTGAAGTTGTGTTTTTGGGTCATTGTTGTGGTGTTGGCAATTGAATTGGATTCTTACTTATCGGATTGCTCACTCAATTCTTATCCTTTCCAACTTCTATCTCTACTCCTAAATTCTGCACACTCCCTACATTATTATTGTACCATACATATTTTACGGCCGAGGTAATTTATTTATTAATTTTTATTTTATTTTTTAATAATTTATCCAGATTAATAAAATATTTAATAAAATTAACTGTAAAAAATTTAGTCAAATTAGACCAATTTATTTTTTTTTATATATAAATATCTTAAATTTTATTATATAATTTAGTCTATAAATGGTGTTAGAATTATTTTAATTATAAATAATAGATAAATAATAAATTAATTTTCTAGTATTTTATAATTATTTATAAAATTAAATTAGATATATTTTAAATATTTTTCTACATTTATTAATATTTTACAATTTATACTATTTAATATTTAGTATTGTATATACCAATACTATAAATATAATCAATATACTAATTTTAGAATTTAAAAGTTGTTATATAATCAAAAGTTAAATTATTAATTAATAAAAATATTTTATTTTTAGAATTAAAATTATTATTTAATTAGAAAATCAATTCACTAATTAATATAATATCAAAACATAATTAGAAATTATTTTTAAAATTAGATTATTATTTAATTATAAATGTAATTTATTGATTAATAAAATAATATAAAAATTAATAAATTATATATAAATTTAAATTTTATTTGATATAATAAATATACATATAAAAATAAAAAAAATTATGTGTAAAAATATGACAATACATATTAAGAAATTATATATATTTATATATATTTAAATATCTTCTTATTTTACTTATTTCTCACAAAAATATATTAAAATAATTAAAAATAAATTTATAATTTTAAACTAGAGTTATTATTTTTGAACTTTCATTGAATTGTAAAAATATAATGCAAGCACCTTTAAAACTAATTCAAAATTTAAATTCAAAGATAACTCGAATCTTAAATCCCTGATAAATAAAGAATCATGTTTGTTCTGATTTGTGATTTTATATCTTAATTCATGCTACTTTTTACTTTAATTTCTTATCAGCTATTCTTCTAGATGATGAAATGAATTTAATTAGTAATAAAATTTTAAATTATTGGAACTTAATTTTTCTTTCCGTTTCCGATCTTTGTTTTGTAAATATCTTTTTTTTTTCTCTCTTTCATAGCAATATGATTTTTAAGGTTTCTTTTTTTTGTTAACTTCGAATAATTAATTTATCTTAATATTTTTTTTCCTATTTAAAAAATTATATTACAACTTTTTTTAACAAAATTATATTACAACTTTAAACACTTTTAATTGTAATATTTAATTATTTTATATTCCTTTATTTATTTTTTACTTTAGATTTATTTTTTTAATTATTGTATTGCAACAAAGAACCCCATAATTATGAATTGTTGTGATCAATTTATAGTCATTTTTTGGTCCAATCTCTTCTGTATAACTTGCATTTTAAATTAGGCTTTATTTCTGATATCGGTATAGTTATATACTTATTTACACTCTTCTCTGACTCTCACCCTCCAACAGGCATGGTTTCCCTTATGCTCCAAAAAATACACTCATCAGTTGATTACTCTGGTGGGTCACAATTGCTTCCTATGGATACTATTGCACCTCTTTGGGCAGCACCACAACGGCAGTGTCAATCAGATTTTCATACGGCTTTTGTTAAGAACAGGCAGGGATATACTGTTCCATTCTCTTTTGGAGAAGCTGTCCAGTACATTGCATCAGCTATCCAGGCAGAAGCGTATGGCTTGTCGCCTGCTGTTAAATGGGCTCGTCGATCAGGTCTTCCTTCAGTAATCTTTGAGGGTGATTGTAAATGTGTTATTGATACTGTAAATGCTGTTAGAGATTTATCCTCCAAAGGTCAGGGGAATGTGTATTTTTAATCTCGTTCCAAGAAGGGACGATAATAATCAGAACATTCTGATTTTGATTCCTACACGGTTTTTTCACAAACTAAAAGGGACCTTCCTTTCTGCTAGAACTTAACTAGAGAAAACAAAAATAAAAATTAAATATTTATTAGAGAAAGGATAAAAATAGAAGCAAAGTACAATTGCGGCTAGTTTAGTAAATAACAGATCTTGTTCGTAGTAGCTAGATTTTAGTAATTCTCTCTTTTTCTCACTGTCATTATTTTTGGCGCGTAACTAACCTTTCCATTGCAGAGACGAAATCTCGGTCCGATTTTTAAGTCGAAAGACGAAACAAACAAATGCCAACTATGGCATATACTCGAGAGACTCCACCAATCTTCTCATTTTCTTCAATAATTCATAACAACTGCAGCCAATCAAACAGGTTAGCTTTATCGAAATTTCAATTTTGTTTAATTCTTTTTCATAATTTTAAATGTTTAGAAATGGGATTGCACTTTAGCTCTCATTTTATTGTTATGACGTTGGTTAGATTGTATTTATTGTTAAAATAATCAAATTATTGTTTATTGGGATTTGTTTAGGAAAAGAACTCTTCTGAGTTTTTCTATTGAAAGGAATTTGATTCTTTTGACTTTTGGAGGGTGAGAGAAGATTAAAGAGCAGACTATTAAAAATGGAGTCTTTTCCTGATCTTTATCCTTTGACAAGCCTGCAGATTGGGTAAGCATTGGTTTTCATAATCTATCAATGTTTTCAGAAAACATAATCCATTTTTTTTTGAATTGCTTAGTTATATATACTTGATTAATCTTGTGAGAGAGGAGAGAGTACAAAACAAGTGCATAATTCTCACCTTGTATTTATGTTGTCAAGCATTAAAGATCAGAAGACAAGCTAGGTATAGGGGTGCATAATCAAGCTAATGGAACAATTGCAACCTTTCATTTTCTTTATCCAGTGAAAAGTTAATGGAATGAACTCTTTTTCTAATTCTTTCTTGAAGAAGCAGATTTTGCAAGAGGTTAGATTTTTAAAAGCTAAAACATAGTTTCCATAATGTAGACTTTTCAAGTAATAAGGTAACCTTAAGCAATTTTGAAGTTAGATGCTTAGAATATGCATTTTTTAAATATTTGAATATGGTTTCTGTTTTAGGGATATAAAGTCCTATCTGTCACAGGCTTTTGTATATTTTGCTCCCATTAGCAATACGTTTCTTATTCTGGTTGACAATCAGTCATGGTGGCAAAACAATAATTCGAGATCAAACCAAATAAGGGAGTTGATGATCACCAAGGTTACACTTCTTCACACTAATTTTCTCTTTATTGATGTTATTGATGCAATACCATATAGGTCTTTATCCATTATGCTTCTTGTTGATACATGCAGTACAGAATGTCACCTTTTAAAAATACTAGAGCTTTGCGGGGGTGTCCAAGTTTAGGATATGGAACCTTCAGCCATGAAAGGAAGAAATTCTGCAAGTGGTTGCCCAATTTTGACATTGCTAGTGTCACAGAAAGGGCTACATTCTCTATGATGAGTTTGTACAAAGCCTTGCATGGGTTTATAGTATTTGAAGTTGCATGGAAAGATGTACGAGGCATCAACTATTTAAATGAGCTTCAGGTAATCATGAATAGACGTATTACTGACATTGGATAATATGTGTGAGCATGTGTAAAATTTATATGTTCAATTATGTGAACAAGATGCAAGGGATTTTTAAGTTTATTTTCTTTGTCATGAAAGTTGGTTCTAAGGATTCTTAACTCTTATGCTTAATAGCTTAGCAGTAGGGAGAAACGTTTTCCATTTGTAATGCAAGATGTTTTCAAATTGCCCTTCGTATTACCTTTTCATCAACAGTATATGTTTTCCACAGACAGATACATCCCTTGCTTTAGAAGTAAAATTTATGAGAAAATGGGAATTCAACAGCATTGATCAAGCATTGAGCTGTATTTCATCATGGTTCTTGGGCACTCCAGCTGAAACAGAAACACTGCAGAGCAACCTAGTTCTTTTGCATGACAAGGTTCCTTCTTATTCTTCTTGGGGGATCACAGTTGCTTCTAAAGAATTGCTGCTTAATGCATCTCAAGCTGAGCTGTTCTCAGAAGATGTGTTCTTTGACGTCAGGGAATGTCCCATTGACACGGATGATTGTCAATCTGGAATGCATTGCCAGGTGGAAGAGCCAGTGGATGGGAAGAGAAAAGAAATTCTATGGGAGGATGATAACTCTGAGCCTATGGGATACAAGGACACTCTTCTGCTATTAAGTTCCAATGATAGAGATCTTCCATCTAAATTATGCCAGATAATTACATCTGATTTGAAGCTTCTTACTTTGCTTGAGGCAGGCCTTCCCTCTGGGGTTATTTTTCTTCAATCCTATCCACTGTTCAATAAAGTTTATCGTCACTGGATGCGGCCTCTATTAAGAATCCTATATGCAGTAATGTCATGCATAACTGTGATTATTGGGTTTTACGATCTCTATAAGAATGTTCCACTCCTGAAGGCAGCTGCATCACACCTTCCTTGGCCATTTCTCAAGTGGATTGAAGCATGGGATATGGTTTCAAGAATTAAGTATCTTGGAACGATGTTGTTCCTACAGAATTTGCAGAAAGCCATCAAGTGGTTCCTAAGGAAGACGCAACTGATGAAGCTGCTAGTATCGCTACTCACAAGGTCCTTGATTTATCTACTGGCAGAGCTGATAGAACTTTTGACACCAATATGGAGTGCTTTTGCTGAAATTGGAGTGCAAATCTGCATGATTACAAGAGTTGTGGTGCAGCCCTTTTGGAGCTTATTATTGGATCTTGTCGATGTTTTATTCTCACCTCTGGAGCTTTTATATTCATGTATATTGACTTTAGGTAAATTTGTGAGACTCATTATTTCAGGACTACAGTTAGCCTTTCTTCTCCCAGACTATAAGCTTGTGAAAGATTAGTTATATTTTTTGTCGTTCTTAAAAGCATGATTCTGACATAAACTATTCTCATGAATTTGCAGAAAAAAAATATACAAACAGAAAGCTCTTAAGAATATTTTTTCAGCATTACCTCATCCACACATGTTAGAAATGTTCTTAACTTGTCATAGTTGTATGAACACATAACTTTATCTGGCTGTGGCATTCCCTTTTAGGAAAATGTCCTAAAACTCAGTGCCTTGGGTACAATGCTGCAGTTTTTGAGATTATTCAGATGAATATTGAGACAAATTTATTCATAGTGCAAAGCAAAGGTGGTTTAGCAAATTGAATGGACTTTACCATGAGATTATTTCTCATGCTTATTATTAATTAAATTTAATACCTTTGATCCCTTTTAGTCGTCTCAGAGTTTCAACTACCTAAAAAAATCTGTGAATATCTTTCACAAATTACTCTTCTGCTGTTCCCCTTCTTGCATCATATATAGATCTAACTGTATTAAGTTAGTGTCTTTGTTTTTTTCTTTTTTTCTTTTCCGTGCTCAGTTTGAGTTTAATTTGACCTTTCTCTTGCATCCAGTCACATTCATTTTGTCGTTCTTTGATATCATACGGGATTTGCTCCTCTATCCTTCTCAAGGCTGCCTTCTCCTGGCGAAATTTTTGGCTTCTGCAATAATTAACATTTATATGATGCTTGCAAGAACCTTAATGATATTCTCCAATGGCAAGGGTATGCTTACAAGTTTTGCTCAAGCAAAACCTAGCTCATCTGATATTTCATTTTGGCATTCTCTGTGGAATGATCTCTTCTCAAAGGTTTGTCTTATGCCATGGATAATTATGACATCTGTTCATGCCTAGGTTCCTTATCTTATGCTAAAACCTGTGTCTGACATTGTCTCACAGGTCTTCCGGTCTCTTAGAAACATTATATGTGGTCTTGTTGCATTCCTTGCTTCCTGCAACAGGCATAGGCTAAGGTACAAATACCTTTTCATTGTTTTTTTTTTCTTTTTGTTACTGCTTTCATAGATGTTTCTAAGGGACATATAATTAATCTAAAAGTGAAGTTGCTAGAGGAGTTGGCTTGTGTAGTTTTCTTTTTCTCTTCTTTTCTTTTTGTGCAGTTGTGGCAACATAACATTATAATTCTCCCAAAAGCAAGAATAAGAAAAAAACAGGCAATCTTTGGTATAGATATGGAATGAACAGTTAAATATGCACTAGATTGTGGGAATTTTTTGACATCCATTATCCTTTTGAAAAGAAGAAGATGTGATTTGTATAACTTCATAAGCAACAAAATTTAAGTGTTTCATGGTGTGCCTTGATTTTCCTGCCTATCCATCTTTTAATGATTAATGTTTGATTGACCAAATTTGAAGTTCAGTCTCAAATTATGTTGAATGGATAGATCAGGATTAATAAAAGAGAGTTGATGCTTAATCACGCATGGGGCAATACATGTGCAGCCTTACATGTGACCATGTTTCATCTCAATATCTAAGCTGAAAAGTCGTCTAGATTGGATCATTATGGGCTTCTCTGTAGTATTTTTGAAACCTACTTAACATTCTCTGATAACATTTTTCATAATATCACAGTTTTTTTATTTATCCAAAAATAAATCTGCTGAATACTAGGACTGAGGAAATTATCTTTTAAGGTGTTGCACCAAATGGATGGATTGTTTTTGTTCAACTCTGATGCTTGATTTCTCTTGGTGAGAACTGAAAACTAAAAAGATGTTAAGGGTCCAATGGCATAATAATGTTCTCCACATTAGGTACTGTTGGAAGGGACTGCTATTTATATTTAACATTCGGCCTTATGCCTTTATATAATAAGGATCCTTATGTGCATAAGTTCGCAGTAAAATTGCATGGCCAACTCTTGTGGACTGTTAATGCAAAGTATATTTGATAGCTAAAATATTCTAGGTTGCATTAACATGGCATTCGATTTCATATTCTGGGGAATACTCATAGCATATTGTTGGATGTGCAGCACCTACAACCACATTAAGGAAATCGTTCGTCATCCGCGTTACTTTCTTCGGAAATTAGTTCCTCCTCGATGTTCTTATTTCCCAGTGCCTCAATTGGAAAGCAGTCATAAGGTAACGGCACTTTTCTGGTCTTTTTGGAAAATTTTGGCTGTGTTTCATGAGAAAGCAGAAAGAATTGAATAACAATCTGGATTTCTAAAAGATTCTAAAAGGCTGAATTGGCTAAAGCATGAAAACATGGACTTGTTTCACTTCCTGCTTTCTGCCATTATTCAGCAATCCATCAAAGTGAAAAGGGTATCAATGGTATTGATCCCTGAGATATAGCTAACCATTGAAAGCATCTTTTTGTCTCTATGAAAAATTGCTTAATTCCAGTGGAAAAAATGCTGAATCAGACAATTACTAGCTCTAGCACACACATATACCCCATGGTACTGTCAATTGGATATTTAAGCAGTTGTATGAGGAATGCTGATTCTCATGTAGGAATATTTCTTTTCTTCTAATTGCAGGATGGTATTGAGGAGTGTGACCGATGCAAATGAGAATATGCTCGTGCCTATACCTGTAGTCTTTTAGTACTTGTATTTAATCGTAACTCTTCGCTCTCTCTCGCTCTTTCTTATATATATATATATATATATATATAGTTGATGTTATTAGGAGTTGATTAGAGCATAGTGCTCCAATTCATAGATGAATAGACAGATAATATATCTTTTTCTTCTGCATTTTCTGAAAATCATAGACATGGCTGTACAGTTAACAACTTTGTACATATAGTAACTTGAATGAGCTGTAAATTGTAGAGCTACTGTTTTTATAATGGATAATGGAGCATGTTATTGTAATTAAGGTTTTGTAACCTCACACACAGCGTGGCTGAGCTTAATTAAGTTGTCAATAGCATTCAAAATGTATCTTTAACCCCTCTATTTCTTGCTCATTTTATTCTAAACCTAATACCTCAATCTTTTATAAGTAGGATCCACTTATGCCTGTAAAATTTATTCGCCTTACACAATTTTCCAGCCATTGGGATCTAATCTAATATATCTAATGGCTTAAACTTTTATAACATATTTGCTATTCTAATTTCTATTCTCCCTTATTCACTAATTAATATATATTTCTTTCATTTCACTTTCCATTTGTAAAATAATTTAAGTAAAATAAAGTGAATGATTCAGATTTTTTCCCTATTCTTTTTTCTTTTCCTCTTATATCTTCAATGTAAAATTTTCCAGATTTATAATCAAATAATATTGATAGAGTAAGAAATATAAAGTATTAAATTTTTATAAAGAAATATATTTCGCCAATAAAAAATCTTGATTTGCAATGATTTAGCCATTTTTACTTCGATTAACTATTATTATTATGTTGTCCGAAATTTTTAATTTTATTATTTTATTGTTCAATCACAGTTTGAATGTTATTGATTTGACAACCAGATCACATCATTTTAAATTGTTAAGCTTTAAACTCATATTATCAAATATAAAAAATATTATAATGATACCTGATTTGAGTGAAGATAACTAAATTCTTATCCATCGATATTTTTAACGGTGAGATTTTTTTTTACGATTTTTAATTATATATTTTTTATTTGTCTCAAAAAAGAACTACATGGTAAAAATCTTCAAATGGTAAATCTTTGTAATACTTTTTTGTACTTTCTTTTCTTATAGTTGACGCTAAAATTAACATTAATTATTAATAATATTTGTTATATGCAATAAATGTAAATATAAATAGCAAATAACTATTTTACTTATTTAACCATTTATAATTGATTTGATTTGATTATCATAATAAGGAAAAACATGTGCTTCTATGAATATAGAAGTCCCATTCCAATTTTTGTAATAAATTTCTAGGATCCAAACACTAATAATAGAAATCATTTATTTCCATTTTCATTTTTACCGATTTTATTTTCACTAAAGAACCGATTAAGAGGAGAAGATGGTTCAAGATAGAGCAAGAGAGAAAGACTTTAAATAAGTGTCAGCTTATTTTGAGTAAATCATTTTATAGATGGAAAACATCATTAGTTAGTGTGTTAATATATATACATTGGACTTTCAATTACTTACGAAACAGCAAAAGTTGAAACTTGAAAAGGGGGTTGATGTCAAGGTCATGATTGACAAGATATTGGCCATACTGTTGATTAGTTTGATATGTGAGTTTTTATAGTCAGCTGCTGTAACCAATTTCTAAGTGCTTAGTATTAGTGTATATTTTGGATGGGGAAACCCTTAGCCTGTACCTTTCAGGAACCAAATTCTGGATGGAAGGATTTATAAACTATTAAAAGCTCAAAATGCTCAACGGAACTCTATCTGTCTATCTTTTTCCCAAAAGAAAGCAAAACCTCATATTTAATATTTTTATTTAATTTTCTTGTCTTATACATGCAATTAGAAACGTTTTGTTCTTTATGCAATTCTTTTAAGAATCAGACGTGTGTGGATAAGCTTTAGGGTCAGCCAAGAAAATCGAATTTTATGTGATAGCTAGAGCTACAGGTCGATGGATTCCTTACATATAGCCATCTAATGAACAATTATGTTAACCAATATGAATATGATAATTGTTAGAACTTAGCATGTAAAATTTATATATATATATATATATATGTTATCGAGATATCTCTTCTAAAACTTATTTTAAAATTAATTAATTAATATGAAAGGATATGATTTAAATGGTAGTTAATCATTTTGTGCTTGAAGTTGCTTTCTTAACATAAAGTATATGACGATGGAGTTTGTTATGGGGATGGAATGGAGAGGAGTCACTGGCGTGCGGACAAGTTCAAAATCTATACATATATTATATATATGAACTCAAAGACTAGTAGTTCAAAATGCACAACAGAAAGAACAAGAAAAACATGTTGCAATTTCCAAGAATGGAGTTTTGTGTAGTATGTTTTCTCGCATTTCTCCTAGTTGGTGGGGTGCTTTCAAATAGAATAAGTGACACTGGCTTATTTGATCAAACTTATCAAGTTACATGGGGGAAGGATCATGTCTTGCCACTCAATCAAGGCAAAGAGATTCAGCTCTCCATGGATAAATCTTCTGGTCTTTTTCCTCTATACCTTAATTTTCTTCTCCTGCATGCGTAGCTACTTAATCTGCGAACTCGATGCTAGTGTTACTGTATATGTATTTTGCTTTGTTAAGTTTTAATGCATGATCGTGCATGGAAAGGGCAAAAAGATAAGAAAAAGAAAAGAAAGAAAATCCTGAGGAAGACGAAGAGAGAATTTAAATAATTGTGCGAGTTAAATAATAATAATGCACAGTTAAGCAAAACTTGTCAAATTTATTTAGTAGGTGGCTACGTATAATATTTATATGAATACGTATATAAAATACCTTAGGCGAATGCATGCAGGGGCTGGATTTGGATCCAAGCTAAGTTTCGGTTCTGGATTCTTTCATCTGAGGATAAGGCTCCCACCAAAGGACTCAGCAGGAGTTGTTACTGCTTACTATGTAAGTATCTGCGTGTATTTATAACTAATGTGTTTACCATTTTCTTGAAACTATTTCGAAGCGAATGTCCTGACAGTGCACATGCTTCTCAGCCCTTTATATAGCTCCATCCTTTATCAGAAGTATTATAGTCTTGCTTTTGAGCAAATTAGCAATTACAGATGGATATTAATCATATGGGTGGATTTTGAAAAAATTTAATGGCAGCTAACTTCGCATGGTGACAATCATGACGAGCTAGATTTTGAGTTCTTGGGCAACAGAGAAGGAAAGCCAATCACTTTGCAGACAAATGTGTTTGCAAATGGTTTGGGGAATAGAGAGCAAAGAATGTATCTTTGGTTTGATCCTGCTGCAGATTTTCATAATTACAAGATCCTTTGGAACCAACATCAGATTGTGTAAGAACAATCCTTTGATCTCATCGCCTTATTACTGTATTTACTGATTTACAGAAGAGACATGAGAATTATTTTATATATATATATATATATATATATATATATATATACTGTTTTCTGTGTACTCAAAGTAGAAAAAGAAGAAATTATGAATTTTTTTATTCATTTCAAGTGAAGCTATATGATTGAATTCTATCTTGAAGGCATGCCTCCTTGAAAAAAAAACCAAGATTATAATTAATCCTTTGAGTACACTCAATATTTTGCATAATTTATTCATCACCATCTGCTTTTCTTAATTAATAATATCAAAATAGATTGAATTTTCTATATCATCTTACATGAAATGATAATTCGATGAAATATCAAAATATTAAAAAATGAATAGTAATTTTTATTTATTTATTATGTTAGTTTTTTTTAGTAGATTACATTTTATATCGATTCCATATTATAATTTTTTTTCTTATTGATGATTGTTGGTATCAGATTTTTTGTGGATGACATACCCATAAGAGTGTTCAAGAACAAGACAAATATTGGAGTTAGCTATCCGTCAAAGCCAATGCAAATAGAGGCAAGTTTATGGGATGGAGATAGTTGGGCAACAGATGGTGGCCAGACTAAAACCAACTGGAGCCATGCACCTTTTCAAGCTCACTTCCAGGGTTTTGACATTAGTGGATGCTCCTTACCTGAAACCCCAAACACCCAGCCATGCTCTTCTCACAAATACTGGTGGAATTCTGACAAATATTGGCAACTGAATTCTACACAGCGCAAGACCTATCAAGATGTCAGGAAGAAGTATTTAACTTATGATTATTGTTCTGATAGGCCTAGGTTTCCTACGCCTCCTCCAGAATGCCCTCAGTGAGTGATATAGGATTTAATTAGTGACTTTACAATCACTCCAAACATTTCGGAATAATCTCTCCAAACATTTCGGAATAATCACTCTATTTATTGTTCTCTCTTCTCTTCCATTACCATTTACAGCAGTTTAAAAAGAAAATCATTACCATTATCATTTACAGGTTATCCATTTATTTATTTATTATAAATCTTTTCTATTGCAATTCCTTTTTCTTTCTTAACTATATATTATTTACAATATGTATGAATTATCATATGCTCAACGTTCAGATTTGAGAATAATATGCATTAATTTGGATGAATCATGAAATTTTGAAAAATGATTATTGACCCATTAAAAGAACATCGACTATTAATATTTTCAATTATTATTAGTTTAAAATTATACAAGAGAAACCTTTCAATTTTTAAAATTCTATGATACTTAGTAATAAGCATAAAATCATTAAATAACATGAAGTTATTTTTAGTATGTCATAATAATGTATGTAATTTTCTTTTAAAGGAATAAGCTAGAATACTTATTTATTTTCATAACCCAAAAATACATTAATTAATAAATGTACGAGACTGAATTTAAAAATGAAATGGGCCTGATCTAAACAGAAAAGGCCCAGAAGCCCAAGTCTGAAGAGCCAATGCTCGCCCCCGGCGACTTCTGTCTGGTTAAAGCACAGAACACTAGTACACAAATCAATGGAGCTTCCACTAATAAAATCGACTCTCTTACTCTTTCTGATTCTTGTTTACAAAAGTGCCCCTACTCCGGTTGTGCTTGGATCGGCTATAAAACAGCAACCAGAAGAAGAGTTCCACGAGGAACTATTGTTAAGGCCGTTACCTGATCGAAAAGTTTTGGCGCATTTTCACTTTGAAAGCACAGCTCCTCCTCCGAATTCAAATGGGCGTCACCATCATCTCTTCCCTAAACCCATTTCTCAGCTGGTAACTTACTCTTTTATATTTGCTCTTTCTTTTATTTAATCAGGGCAAAATGTCGAAACTTGGGAACTGAACAGAAAATTGTTTCTCTTCTTTTCCTTTTCTTTCCTTATGTTAAAAGATTGTTGATTTGTAATGTAGTATTTTTTTAGTAATGCAAGAATTCAGTATATAGTTGCTAGGACTCAATTCTTTCAACTTAAAATTACAGTTTTTTTTTTGGGAAAGAAATAGAAAGCTGTTGTTTGGAATATATCATGTGAAAGAATCGAAATCAATTCAATTTTGGCATGATTTCATTTCCTTTAAAGTTGCATTTTTTTCTTTTTTATTTATTTTTCTTTATTTTTTTTTAAAAAAGAAAAGGTTGGAAGAACTTAATTCTAGCAATGCCAGACTGTCCAAACATGATAATTAACCAAGTAGAATTTAATTGAGTTGGATCCTTTCGTCTTTGTTCCAAACAAGAGGGAACTCATGCCAAGAGTGACATGATTTTACAAGAGTTCATTTAAATTCGGTTGAATTCTCTAGCATGATTTATAGCAAACAAGGTCTTTAGGATTTTTGAGATCTCAATTGTTGAGATCTTGTACTTTAGCGCATAATATGTTAACAATTTATAGGGTTTATGCTTTAGTTATCTCTTTAGGTTGTCCTGTTGGAAACTAGAACAGTTAAATTCTTGTTCATTTCTCTAAACTGAGTTTGCTCGTGGTAGCACACTAGATTATAGATGTTTTTCCTCTCTCAATTATGTTTCAATTACTTGATTTTCGTATACATCACCCAAAGAATGTCAACCATATATTATAAATTCTGTATGTATGTTATATTTTATTTGGATTTGGTATAGCATACAAGTTGTAACTCATGGAATAGAGTTTCTTGGACAGCTACAAAAGTTTCATATTAAGGAAATGGAATTATCATTCACACAAGGTCGTTGGAACTACGAAAGCTGGGGAGGATTTGACCCCATATCGAGCACTAATGCTAAGCCTCCTGGAGTTGAATTGTGGGCTGTCTTTGATGTCCCCCACGACCAAGTTGATGCTTCTTGGAAGAGTTTAACACATACTCTTTCAGGTCTTTTCTGTGCTTCAATTAACTTTCTTGAGTCCTCTTCATTGTATGCAGCTCCTGAATGGAGCTTCCGACCAGCTACAGGGAATATAAGGTACGGTATGTTGCCTCGTGAAGCTGTTTGCACTGAGAACCTAACTCCATGGTTAAAGCTTCTTCCTTGTCGAGACAAAGCTGGGATTTCTGCATTAATGGATAGACCATCACTTTACAGAGGTTTTTATCATTCTCAGAGGTTGCATTTGACCTCTAACAAATCTGGTCCAGAGGGGAAAAATTCAGGTATCATTCTAGAACAATCACTCACTATTGTTCTTCAGCCTTATAGTTATTCTAGTGCAAAGAATTTTCAACCAAGCTGGTCTTTGAGTTCAATACTCGGAAGGAAAATCACTGGAAGTTGTGATCTTGCAAAATCTAGCAATGTATACCTTCAATTTGAGAGTAACCTAGTAACGGAACTAAAGAAAATCGAGAATAATGGAGTTGTCGACATAGCTTCTGGAGGGATTTGGGGGCCTGGCTTTGAATTGTCAGTTAAGCCAGACATGGTGTTTGAAGAAGAGAATAGCAGGCACAGAAAGGGCTCTTCTGTCTTTTATAAGTTTTCAGTTGATAAATACAGTGATTCTCAGCCTTTTGATCTAGGCCTTACATGGAAATATCCTGTAACTTGGTCATGTGAACAAGCACCACTACATGCTAGCAGGTTCTTGATGGGAAGTGGGAATGAAAGGGGTGCAATTGCTATCTTATTGAAATCTACAGATATAAGTGATGCTTCCTTGGGCACTTCTTGTGCTACTGGTGGAAATAAGTTGCGAGTTGATGTTTTCCAAGTTGTGCCTTGGTATGTTAAGGTATATTATCATACTCTTCAGCTGTTTGTGAATGACCAACCTAAGGCAGTTGGAGATTTTATAGTGAAGATTCATGTTTCGCCATCCAAAGACAAGATATCACCTGGAGTGATGGAGATGGTCTTGCAACTTCCTTGTGATGTGAAATCGGCCACTTTAACATTAGAGTTTGATAAGGTATGCTTGCCATTTTATGTTTTGCTTTGAATTCATCTTATTAATTTCTCAGTTTAGGTTTAATAAGATACATAAGATAGAATAGAACTCTCATAATGCTGTAACTATAGATCAAGATAGTGTGCTCCTTTCCTCCTCGTGGAGAAAATAGAAAGAAAGAAACATTACTGTTCTACCTACCCACTGAACTTCAGGTCTCAAGAAACGCAAAACAGAATGAAAAAGATAGTCGTATTGTTTGCAACTGTTCTTAAGACATTAAGGGCCCAGCAGCTGCGTGGGAACCACTGTCTAATGATTCTCGTCTACTGAACATAATTGGTTATCAGTTTCTCAACTGCTTCTCGATTATATCTCTATAGGGTTTCCTACACATTGATGAATATCCTCCAGATGCTAATCAAGGATTTGATATTCCATCAGCTGCAATAAGCTTTCCCAACTTTTACACCAGCAAGATTTTTCCTAGCAATTGTTCTGTGGAAAAGTCACCCATGTTGTCTAAATTTCAGGTATTTATTTTTGTAAATCTTGTTGATTCCTAATGTACTTCACCTTTGAATCATTTGGCTGATTCTGGATTTCTGGTGCAGGAAAAGAATCCTGTTCTTGCTTACACAGAAGTGTTACTTGTACCTTTGACAACTCCTGATTTTAGCATGCCATATAATGTAATCACAATCACATGCACGGTATTTGCGTTGTACTTTGGATCATTGCTAAATGTTCTTCGAAGGCGTGTTGCTGAGGAGGAAAGGCTTCTTAAGAAAAAAGGTAAACCCATCTCATGGATCTGGCTGTACTGGCTTCTTGGTGAAGCTACAGAGACCCTGAACAGCATTATCATTGGTTAATTGAAGCTTTATGATTTTGTTTTTAAAGTGAAATGTGTGAAATATTTGGTTAAGATGCTATTTATTGATACCCCGACTTCTGTAGTTTGCAATTTAGCAATAACAGCAAATAGATGTATGCATGTTCATGTGGAAATTTGCAAGTTGAGCGTAATGAAAAATGACGTCCATTATAATCTTGAGAATTTCAGTTATTTGCTTTGGAGAGATTATCATTCAATATCTTGAAAATACTATGCTATTGTGCTATTTTAGTTGGTTCGACCTTCTTATTTATCCTGCTCCTAATCTCTTTTGTTGCTCTCTTGCAGCTGACGAGAAAACCAGCTGGCTTTCCAAATTGTCTGCTAAGCTAAGAGGAAAACCGCAGGACAATCCCGAGTCACAGCAGGAAACTTCCGAGTTGAGGCGAGAAGCTCTGGAGTCACCATCAAAGTCATCATCCCTTATTAATTCTAAATTATTGTTGAAAATTATGCTAGTGGCTGGTTTTGCTGTTGCTTGGCAATACTATTTTGGATAACATCATTAGTTACTGGATTCAGAACTTTGGAGTGTACAATATATGAGAGAAGAGAGAGCATACTTTTTAGATATCAGTAAAAGAATTGTTTCTACCATTATACATGGAACTTTCTTCTGTAACCCAATTTTGCATCACTTTGATCTTAGTCAACCTTTTTACAAGCCACTGAATAACTCGCTCCGACTAACAATCGACCATGCATGACACAATTCAACTGTCCGGATTGAAGCTTTCATTTTACTTGATGGTTGATATGTACTTTCAGCTGAATGGCTTGTAGAACAAGTGAGTGTGTTTTACAATGTTGAAAAGAAATTCTAATTGCTCTCTCCCATTCTCACATGTATCATTTGCAGAATTTGGATATTGTAATCTGTAAACAGCAAATATTTAACAAGCAACACACTTAAACATTTGAAAGATAATATTGTAAAGGAGTTGTAGTAGATTGACATTTCATCTGATTCTTTTGCAAGGAGCAGCCAATACCACTTCATTGTCTCTTATCCGTTTCATGTCGCCACTCTGTGGCCACACTTCAGTCTGTTGCTTGAGATAACTCCAGGATAGCCATTGCCTCCTCCTCCAAATTCTGGAAAAAAATAACTCAAAAAAATGTGTTATTCTGAATGCTAAGCTAAGCAAAAACTTATTTAATTATTTCTTTTTCAACAGAGCTATGGAAAGACTTTTGAAGAATTATCTTTACATCAGGAAGATGAAAAATCTTTGCAGAACAAACGAAAATATGCAAAGGCAATTTACAAAGAACACCTGCTGCCTGCTAGCATTGAGATGATTAACTTAGTTAATGCACACGAACTCTAACATTCTAAGTCGCAGTATGAAGGGCAAATCACGTAGGCCTTACCTGAGTTGGCTTCATTTATCTTTAACTTTTTGAATAAATTGACATCTTCCAACAATTGCTTCCTCTTGAAGCCAAGTCCATTATATTTGGGAACTTGATGGTCAGCTCCAAATCCTGAAGAACCACATATTAAAACTTTTAGCTCCCTAAAGGGCAGCCAATATCTCCAATTGCTTCATTGCTATCTCAGATCGTCACTCTTATAGTTGTAATGCATAGTTTAGATAGGCATCTCAAGAACTTGGAAAGAAAATTGTCACTAGTTCAGACTTCTACCTGAATTATTTACCTTCAACATTTTATTCATAAGCAACTCGGTATGTCCGTGCTGTATCCCGCTCCTAATACCAACTTTCTCTGGTTCAGTTCTGTAATTAATCCTACAAGTAGCAGCATCTTGAGGGCTGTATGCTCCTAAAAAGTAGACAAACAATATTCATCAAGTTTACTCCTAACCCCACTATATATATATATATATATACACTTTTTCCTAGGTAATCGCAAATTCTAAGGAAAATAAAAAGAAAGAAAAGAAAAGAAAATTTTGGTTATTTCACACAATTTTCATCAACCAACAGACAAGACAACAAAACAGTACACACCAAATACCAAAACCAAGGAAACCGAGAACAGTCAAAAGAACATACGTTTGGTCCCAGATTTACAAAGCTTGCCATCGACAACAAGAGCATCCGCGTCATCTTGACCAGTAGATAACCCTTTAGAAGAAAAGAACTTAAGAAGCGATCGCCAAGTAACAGAGGAAGATATAAGATCAACTCCTCTACTAATGAAGTGACCATTTAGCTTCAACGTTGATGGGTCTAACCCGAATGCCCTTGCTATCGAACCCAAGTCCAATTTCTGGTCTTCCCATGCTGTGAATGGCACTGTCGTGGATAGATATGGACACAGTAACTTCACTGTTCTGGGTTTATCAAAATCTGACATTTTCTTGCTCAATCTCTTCCTCTATGCGCTTGTTTGTTTGTTTGTAATTCCGTTTGCAGAGTTATTCGCCCCTCACTAGAAGAAGTATTGAAGTGTTCTCCAACGGTTTCTGGAAGTGTCTGAGAGCTTTTATATGCAACGGTGGGTGCTGTCTTCACAACGGCTAAGCCCCTTATAGATGGGCTTGGGCTCTGTTCTTTTCTTGAGACGGACCCTGTCACTTTGGTGTCGAAGACGGCATTCATTGATTCATAACAAGAAAACAATAAAAAATAAATGTTTAACTGAGCTTTAAGAGTAGAAATTAAGTTTAGTATAAAAGAGAAAAGAAGATCATGTTTTCGTGAGTCGCATTTCTTTACCTTTTTATTTATTTATATTAATTACGATTAAAATTATATTTATTTTATTTTATTTTTCAGTATTTAAAAATAATTAGAATTACATTATTAATTCTATATTTTTAATTATGATTTTAGTATCATATAGAAATAAAAAGTTAAATTTTTATTTTGTATAAAACTTTTCAATTAATTCTTTATTTATAAATTTATTATATAAGTAATCTTTTAAATATTTTATAAAATATTATATTTATCTTTGAATAAATTACTATAGTTTTTAGAATTTATGTGAAATATACAAGTTGAGCTCTAATGATTATAACTTTTTTAAGGTTATAGTTTAATATATTTTTTCCTTTTTGTTAATATAATATAAAAAGATAAATTTATTCTTAAAAGGTTATCAAATTTTATAGAATGAATATGCTATATTAAATCCTTCTTATTATATTGAAATTATTATATGTTAAATTTTTAAAATTTAAAATAATAAATTATAAAATCTTACTATATTTCATAATAAATTATAATTTATAATTAATTTAATTATAATTTTTAAAAAATAATTATATATAATACTATCTATAGAACTTAACAAAGCGTTATTATATTTTTATCATTGAGATTTCATTTTACTAAATATATATACTTATAAAGTCAAAGAAAGCTAATATTATATATTGTATATACAATTCATAAAAAGATATTTGTGATTTTATTTGATTATATTGTAATCATAATAAATTTACTAACTTGATAATTTAATAAATTACAAAAAAATTATAGAAAAAACATTTAAGATAATCATTTTTATCTTATTTTTATAATTTAAAATTAATTATTAAAAATATATTTTTATAATCTATTTTATTATTATAGTTATTTATAAGAAATTTAAATTTTATAGTAAATTTTTATTATAATAATATATTTCACTAATTGATAAAAAATAAAAAATTAATTATAATTTTAAAATTTAAGAACCTGTTAGTATATTGTATCATAAATAAGAGGAAAACAGTTATATATTTTGAGGATAATTTTAAAATATTAAGAATTATTATACTTTGATTAACAAAATATGTTATGAAAAATATATAAAAATAAATCTTAAATAAATTATAATATATTATTAAAAAATAGAGGATCGATTTGTGTATTTTACATGACTTCAATGATATCATAGCAACTTCATTTTTTATATACATTAAATTTTCATTGTCATATGGGTTCATATAAGATAAAATAACTTGTGAGTTCTTTAAACATAAGTTATAGAAAATAAAATCATTAAGTATTATTTATAAATTTATCAATATACGATATAGGTTTATTATTCATAAATTGTGAATTCATCAGTTAACATATGAATTTATCTTTTAATTTATAAATTTTTAAGCAATAATTTATGATTTCCCATGCGTATCTTACTGAGATAATAATTTGTAATTTATAAAAAAATTTATTTTTAATTTATGAACCTGTAGTATTTTGATAAATTTTTAAAATATATAAACATTAGGTATATGTATAGAAAATTTATAATTTATAATTTATAAACTTATTATTTTTTACTTATGATAAATCTATATTCGTAACCTATAATTATAAATATAAAATTATTAATTTTAATATCTCTTCATTATTTTTAGAATTTAAATTTTAAAAATAAGATGTAATATACCTTTAAATATAAATATATACTAAATTATAATTAGATTTTATACTTATATAGAAAAATTAAACCGCTAATAGATTTTATAAATATAAATATTTAATTATATTATATTATTTTTCTTAAGAAATACTAGTATTCTTAAAAAGTAAATCTAATTTTATAGTAACAAACATGTAATAATTAGAAATATAAAATTAAAATAGAATAACAATAATTTATAATATAACAAAAATTAAAGAGAAAAGTATTAATAATGAAAATAGACAAAAAGAAGAAAAAGAATAAAAGAAAGTTGAAAGAAAAAAAGAAAAGAAAAGGAGACGTGGAATCATGAGATCTACGCTTTTTTTCTTTTTCTTTTTTGTCTTGAATCCATAATTGGTCAAAGACAGAGTTCAATTCTAAACCGAAAATAATTGTTTTCTTTGTTAAATTTATGGGTCTTTTTTATTTATTTTGTGTTTTAATATTAAAAATATGATTTTTCTAAATCTTATTCAAATATAGAATTTTGTTTTTTATATTTTTCTGTTATTTTTAATAAAATAAAATCAAAAAATTATAAATCTAAGAAGATTAAAAAAATTATATATTTTTGAAAAGAGATACAGAAAAAATAATTATATATTATTGATCATAATATATTCTTAACATTTTTCAAAAATATTTCTTTTATGATTTTAAAACCGTATTTTCCTCTATTAATTTAGTAGATTTAGATTACATGTGTCATAAGATTGAATTTGATTAATAAAATAAAAAATATTTTATCCAATGTTTTAAAATTCAGATCAAATCAACCAATTTAATCAGAAATTTGTGTTTATTTCGATCCCATTTGACAAAAAAAAAAAAAAAAAAAAACGAATTTGCAGTTCGAAATTGAAATGAGGTTAAACTGAACAAAATGGTTCAACTAGGCTTTTTATATATATATTTATAAAAAATATTAAAAATAATAAAATATTAATTATATCACTAAATCTTAAACTAACTTGTATTTAAAATTATTAAAATTTATACTCAAGAAAATAATTTTTTAAAATTTAGTGTTTATAATTTCATATTTTGTATTTATTATTTTATTATCTAAATTTTAGTGTGTGAAGTTTATTAGATATTATTAAAAGTTAATAATTTATAATTAATTTATTGTAATTATCATTTTAAAATATAATAAATTAATTGTATCAGTTTTATTAGACCAGTTTAATATGCAATCCGACCGCTTATATCGGTAAATGATACTTTAACTAGTTCACCTCTAAAATATATTTCTTACAAATTTACTTATTTTTTCTTTAATCTTTTATTTACCCAAAATAATAAGTTTTTACATTTAAGCCTATAACTTAAGTACGATAAAATTTGAAATTTGAAATGTAATAAATAAATAATAAGTGAAAGAAGAGCAAGATTAAATATAAGCTAAAATTAGGGATAATAATGGGGCTGATATTTTTAAATATTCAATTCGACCGAGTTCTAATAAAATATGTACGAGTAATTATAAATAAAATTAAAATTAAATTTTAATACATATGCAAGGTTCCGATTTGAACTTTTGGATACATGTTATTGAACTCAGTTATTTAAATGGATATAAATATAAAGTATCCGAATTCATTATTTAATACTTATTCAAATAACATATATATATAATATATATATGAAATAAAATATAAAATTTTATTGAAGACTACATGATTTAAATTTTATAACTTTTTATTTTTACTAATTTTTATTAATATATTTTAGAATTTAATTATTATAAATAAATTTATAAATAAATAATTATTTAATTATTTTAATATTTATATAGAAAGGTATTTAACCGCTATGGTATCCATTACTTATTTAAATACATTTATAAAGTTTATTTAACAACTATATGTTAAACAGATTTTTATGAAGTTTGATTATATAGAAATAATTCTATTTAGATTCTGGACTAACTCAAATAGTAATTATATATATATATATATATATAATGGGAATCGAGTATGGGTATCCTTAAATGATTCCTGGCCAAAATCTAAGAAAAGAAAAGAAATTTGGCAATTAGGCGGGAAAAGGATTGTAAGTTCTTTCCGTGAGAGAGAAGGCGGCAGAAGGTATAAAATGAAAGAACAAAAGAGAGGTAGCACTTTCCATCGCTAGAATCTCCAAAAAATGGAATGGCGTACATTCCAGGGCTTCTCTTATCTTCCTGCAACTGCCCCATTTCTCTCTTTTATATTTATTCCTATTTTCTCTTTTCAGTTTCGCCTCATCTTTCAACCTCTCTCAATTTTCCATTATTCTCCAATCCAATAATGCAGTCCCAACAGCAGCAGCAGCAGCAGCAACAACAACAACAACAGGAGGGTATCACTTCGTTTAATGTTATTTGTCTTAGTACAGATGGAATTGAATAAATCCTTGCATTTTCTCTATTCCGATTGCATATTTGTTCTTTTATTACAGAAATGGATGTAATGGAAGTAAACAGGCATTTACTTGGAGAGCTTGAAGATATGGGATTTCCACTTGCCCGAGCAGCGCGTGCACTTCACCATTCAGGTGATCAGGTTTATTATATCCTCTAAAGAAATTTTGGGGGGTGGGGTGGGTGTGTGTGTGTTGGTGGTTGTGGTCTTAATTTTAACTTTTGTATTAGTAATCTCAACTGACTTTCATAATTTTATGAACATAAAAAAAAATTATTGGTTTTCAGGTAATGCTAGTATTGAGGCTGCCATAAATTGGATAATTGATCATGAGAATGACCCAGACATTGATCAAATGCCCTTGGTATGCTTCTCTTTTCTTAAACCCTTTTGTATGTTTTTCTTTTTGTGATCACATCTTGATGCTGCTTTTTTTTTTTTTTCTTTTTTTACACACTGATGGCAATACTTACAATTGTAAGTCATTGGTTTTGGGAGCTTTTGCCCGTTTTAGTGTTTAATAAAAGAATAATTTCGAAAATCATTTGTGGAAATTATTTCTTTTGTTAAACAGTATAATGGGTTAGACACATTGTTGGAGGTCTCCCTTTGTGGGAATTTTTTTATCAGAAAATGGGAAAAAGCCTGTCATATATATTTTGAATTTAAAGCAGATAGCAGTGAACATTGATATTGAATCTCCTCAACCATCTCCAACTACTGACGAATTGCAGAATATATTGCAAGCATTAAGGTTTGCTCCTTACAATTTCGATATGATAAAAGTCCTCTTCTTGCTATCAATTATGAAATACAGTTTCTTAGTAACTATTTACTTAGTTCTTTCTGATTTGAATCCTCAAATTTTTGACGCTAATTTCTTTCTTTCATTCTTAATTACTTTCAGGGATCAAATCCAAAAAACGAATGAAGAAGAAGAAAAGAAATTGGAAAGGGAGAGGGAGAAGGTGTGTGCATTTTGGTTGTTGGTTTTTTATTTCCTTCTCTAAATCATGCTCCATTTTTGTCGTTAAAATTTCTTTAGTTGTTTTCTGCTTTTGTAGCTTGAAAAATGTAAAGAGAAAAGAACAGAATATCATCTTCCTCTATTGTCACCAATAGAGCAAGTTGACGCTTGTAATTATGTGTTAAAAACAGTTTATGCAGAAAATGAAAAAAAGAAAACAAGTTTTCTGGCATATATCTTTCGTACTTGTGACCAAAAATAACAAGCTAGTTCGCCTATTTGTGTTCAGTTCGTGTAAGCTGGTTTCTAAAATTGTTTTATAGGAAAGAATTCGAGCAGGTAAGGAAATCCTAGAGGCTAAGAGAATTGCAGAGGATAGTGAAAGAAAACGGTATATTCTGGCACTTGATTTTATGGCATTCTTTTCACTTTTTCTTAATACATGAAATGTTTTTCCATTTTGAGCTCTGAAAACCTTTCCAGTTATTTAGCCTCAAGGAAGGCAGATAAAGAGGAAGAGAAAAGGGCAAGGGACAGAATTCGTCAGAAACTAGAAGCTGATAAGGTGTTTACCATTTCTATGTTTCTTTTTCCTGCTCCCAACATCGACAGCATCCCTTGTTTGTGATTACTTCCTGCCAAACACTGAAAAGAAATTAAACCAGAAATAGAAAAAGAAATTAATACTGGAGCACTTAGCACAATATTTCTGTTATCTGGACTTGAATACAAGAGAGCATTGTCACTAAGCAATTGCTTGTAGAAGTATTTAGCTTTTGAGAAAAAAGTTAAGCAATGCAATCAACGTTCCGGCATATGGTAGACTAAATGTCTACTAAGGAGAAGATTTTTACCATAATCATTCAAATCTTTTTCCTTTTATAGTGCATTTTGAAGATACATAAGCATTTAACGTGCATACTCTTAAACCAGTGATGTAAATTGTATTAAAGATTTTGGAATGCCATTGCTATTGAGTCATTATGATCCTTATCAATTTCAGAAATCTTTCTTCATTTCATTTCATTTCTTAACAGGCAGAAAGAAGACGGATGCTTGGATTGCCACCATCGGTTAGCCATTCGACTCAAAATCCTTCCACACATGTTCTGCAGGAGAAAAAGGTTTTTGTTTCTTTTATTAGTACGTATAAGAGAAGTCATCTATCGTATTACAGACAGAACTTGATGATAATTGGCTTTTGATGAATTCCATGCAAGTTGCAGAAGATTTTTCTTTCTACTACGGAGTCAGAGCAATTTAGAGAATGTTTAAGGTCTATTAGGCGTAATTACAAGGTTTTTGACTTCTCTTTAAAATAGCATTCTGGTTGTTATAAAGTTTAGAAGACAATATTTCCAGTTACCCATTTTGGACTAGGGATTAATGTCTTCCTTTCTTTTAACATTTTTTTTTGGGGTGCAGGATGATGATGCTGCAGTTAATAGAGCCTTTCAAACTCTTCTGATTTATGTGGGTAATGTCGCAAAGAATCCTGATGTGGAAAAATTCAGGAAGATCCGTATAAAAAATCCGCGATTCCAGGTAGGAACTTTTCAGATTTTGTTGAAAAATCCATTTTCCTGGCTTTAGCAGCTAATTATATGTACTAAGTGCTTTTCTCCATTAAAATTTAATTTGTCCATCTGATGCCAACATATAAATTGGTTCGTAATAAATTTGACTCTTGTAGGTCATCAATGACATACAGACGTATAAAAATATAGTTGATTAGGTGAACGTATTTTGATAATAAGAATAGTAATTCAAATAGCAAAAAGCTGTGTGTCCCTGTCATTTGTGAAATTGGCATATTCATCTGCCTTTTGAGCAGTGAAGTGAAGGAATGTTCCAATCAACAGCTGGAGAATTCAAACAGCTATCATTTCTTTCAAGTCTCATTCTGATGAATGGTTTAAAATTTGGAAAATTTTTATGTGCATCTTAAATGATGGAAATTTTACACATCCAGATAGCGTGCTAGATTAGTGGACTTGAAAGCTGTTTCTAAACCTGAGTTCTATTATTTGCAAGTGTATACTGAAAAGGTTTACAATCATGTGCTAACAGGATACAGTTGGAAGATTGAAAGGAGGTATTGAGTTTCTTGAACTGTGTGGGTTTGAGAGAATTGAAGGCGGCAAATTCTTGTTTCTTCCTCGTGACAAGGTCGACATGGCAGTATTAAACTCAGCAGGATCCGAAATAAGGTCTGCAATTACGAATCCCTTCTTTGGTCTTCTCTCTCATGGATAAGAGACAATTGGTTCTATATTAGGATCAATAATTTGATTCTGCAAATTGGGAGAAATATCTGGTGTTAAATGGAATGATGAACAAAGGAGAAGATAATGTAGCCATTCATCTTTCAGAGTTCCATATTCTCCTATCGGGTTCCCTGTTGTTGTATAAGGCTATCATGTTGTACAAAGCTTTGGGAAATGAGTGTTTAGTATCATTTCTAAATTGCCAACCAATTGGTCTCTTTATTTTATCTTTCTACATTCGTTGCTATGCAATTATTACCTTATCTTGGGAGATAATCTTGGGAGACAATTAGTACTGTATATCAATAATCTGCTAAGCTTATGTTAACTTGCCAGCTCTTTGCACAATTTAAACAAAGATTAGAATACAGGCAGAAATAATGTGACTCCTGACAACATACATAATTATGAATATTGATTCTCTTACCAATTAAGTTCTACAATATGAAGAATTTCCCATCATCAATGCAGGCCAGAAATGTGTCCCCTAAAATTATTTCTGACAGTACTATATTTTATCATGAACTGATAAAATTTGCTCTCTTTTAACTGTCTGATTTTTTGCTCTCATTCAGAGAGATTTATTTGGCAAAGCTAACAAATTACATAATGAAACTGTAAATTCATATCTATCTCACCATTCCATCATTAGTCTGCTGAACTCCTCCATTTCAGCATCAGGAAGTTCTAAGCAAACATTAATACCTCCCTCACCTTGCAGGTCTGGCAACAGAAATGCAAAACCTGGTTTGACAACAATCGGTGTGGTGCATTTAAGTTTTCCACACGCAAACACATCTTCCTCTAGCCTCAACCTCCACCATGGCACCAGTCTCAAGCTATTTTCCATGCAAGGCAACCCTCCACAGTGAACTGTTAACCAATCTATCACAGACCTCACATAATCATCATCCACTCTGTATATCCCTTCTTGCACTTTAGTCACAAGGTAAGAGTCATCCTTCTCCTTAAGCTCATTTATTCTTGCTTGAGCAAAGCAGGTGAGTACTGCATTGCCAGCAAAGCCATTTGGGGCTTTAGGCCTGATAATATTTCGAATATTTGTTGGAAACAATAATGTGCTAGTAATATCATCTTTCATCTTCACTGCAATGCTCCAGGCCTTCCACATTTTTGCGGCTACAACTTGAAAAGTGGTGCAGTTCTTCATTCTTCCATCCTCGAGGGCTGCCTTCTTTAAGCTGGCAAGGTATTGTCGGGACAGATAGATTATGTGAGTTTGACCTTGTGATGGAGTATCTTTGTGATCGATGCCTTCTGTGTCCCAAGCAGTGAGGAAGTTGTTGTTACAGGATGTTGAGTACTCTTGGTGCAAGTGATTGATTATTGGTGGATCCCTTCCTCTGAAAATTGTTCGATCAGGTTTTGGCTCTATGACAAGGCCATCACCACGACTAAAGGCAGCCCAATTTGTCTTGAACTCACTGAATGCAGTTCCGTCCATGATAGCATGATTGTATCTTATACCTACTGCTAGGCTTCCACATGCAAACTGCGTCAACTGTCACAACACAAACAAGTTAGACAGATTTAGCAGTTGGTTTCCAATAAACAGTTATCTACAAACATCTAATAGTTGATTACTGTCAATTAACTTTAACAGAACGCAAACTGTAGTTTAATACCCAGCAACAAACGTATATCTATACTACTTGAAGAATATAAAATGAATATCTGATGGTTTCAAATTGGCCGAATATAACCTGTATATGGAGAAGGGGCTTGTTTTTTAGTTCCATTTTCTCTTTGTCATTGTCATGCAAGAAACAAAGCAGCTTCTTGTACTCTGGTTTGGGTTTCAAAAGCTGACCAAGTTCGCTCAAACTGGCCTCAGTTCTGGCTGCAGCAAAGACAACACCTGCACCATTACAGTCAATTTCGAATCGTTCTTTCGCATCTATTGCTGGCACAAGCCGCCCTGCAACAAAGTCATAAGGAACTAACAAACGACTAAGTGCTTCGCACATATTATTACAAATTTGAGAAAAGCTAATATTATTCGCAGGAGGATCAACAAAGGAGACAGATTCTAGATATAACATAACACTGAGGTCCAACTTTGATAAGAAAATGTGCCTTTGCTCTGTGGATTTCTCTGATGCAATGATGAGTTTTTCAATTAGCTTCACCTCCATCTTTCCACCTTGGAAAAGCTTCAACTATGCTATATGTCAATGTCACACTAGAAAGGAAGGGAGTTGGTGTTTGATGTTTCACTGCAGTGTTGAACTTTAATTTCTTTGCTCATTTATAGACGTAAACTCAGTTCAGGATGCAAAGAACTGATAGAGAGAGCATTATAAAAGAATCAATGGGTGGTTTAAGCATCCTAATCTATATTGGAAATTAATCAGTGTCATAAAATCCTTATTTATTGAAGCCTTAAAGTTTTAGCCCCAACCTTCAGTATAAACTTCTAGAGAAAAGTTTGGAGAGTCAGGTTTCGGTGTTAGGCTGCCTAAACCAGAGAATAAACGGTGGTCAGAGCTGGACCAAATGCCTAGTGATGAAGAGAACGTATCTACGACAAGTGTTCAGGGTTTTTTCTTTTGTTTCTTTTTTTTCTTTAAATGCATTTTCAAACTTTGTAAGAAGAGTAAAGCATTTAAAAGTCAGCCTTTAGGACTTGTGTGTAAATTGTATTGAAGAATTTGGAAAGCAATTGCTACATGTTGATTCTTTATGATCAGTTCGAGTTTCAGAATGTTTTATTTCTCACTGTTAATGCATGTTCTGTTTCTTCACAAGCAGAAAGATGGTGAATGCTTGGATTGCCAACACCAGTCAGTTAGCCATATAGCTCTAACATGTGCAGGAAAAGAAAATGGTCTGGTATCATTTTCTATTACCGACTGAAGCTGATAATCATAATATCATTTTGCTCTCTACGCCACAAAGGCTGAGCAGAACCCATGATATTTCTCATGCCGCAATTACAAGCCAATGAAATATGAAATCAAAAGACAATATTTAAATTGTTTGCTAAAGTAGTGGATTTGCAGGCTGTTCTCTGGACCTGTTGTTGTAAAGGGCTACTATGTTGCACAAAGATTTAGCAAGTGAATGTGTATTACTTGTTTTCATACTTTTCCAGCTAATTGATCTCTTTACATTCCCTTTCTACATTTGTTGTTGCTAGGTAGATACATAAATTGCATATCCGGTTTGGCGGTGGTAAAAACTTCTGTTATGATAGAAAAGCTTCGGAAAATCATAATCAAGTTGCTATACTTTCCATTTGCAGCTGGGAATGCTGAAGTTAATCAAGTTGATGGCAACATTTTGTTTAGTTTCTTCACTTTGGTTAAAGCTCTTGTTATGATAGAACAGCTTGTGCTAGTTCCAGAGTAATATGGAATTTGTCTTGTTAAAGTTAATCAGATATTCTTTTGTAGTAGTTGTTGAATTTCTCTATGTAATGATGTGGTAGACGAAACTTGGTTCTACAAAGAAAAAAAAATAAAAATCAAGGAAAACTCTACATAAGAACTCTTATTTTGCAAATCGAGTTTCTTAATTTTCCTTGCACTTCTCATTTTTTGATTTTTTTTTTGTTTACGTTCTTGAACTTATCCAACTTCTATTTTACAGGAACTCAATTTGATTTTACAATCTTGCAGAGAATATCTTATTATGCATTATTTTTGCTCTCATTCGGAGAATTTATTTCAGACATATCTACCTCATCATTCCACCATTCATCTAGTGAAGTCTTCCATTTCGGTATCAGGCAGTTGAAGGCAACAGACAAAACCATCTAGTGATGTTTTCCATTTCGATTAAGTATATACATTGATGCCATCCATGAGACAGTGATTGTATCTTATGCCCATTGCTAAGCTTCCACATCTGAACTGCGTTTACTGTCATAACGAAGACATTATATTCAGAATTGAGCAGTTGAATTAGCATAAATTGTTGTGAACTGTCGAAACCGAACATCTGGAGGTTAATCATTTTGATACGTTGGGAAACAGGTCGACTCTACTGCTGATTAGTGTCTAACAGAAGAAACATCCTCTTCTTTGTTATCCATTTGAATTGAAATAAATTTCAATCCCTGGAAACAGAAGCACATCAGACTACTTGAATAATGTGATTTATTTAAAATTAAAATATAGTCAGAGTCGTGTATGATATGAAATTTACCTGTATGTTTAAATGGTGCTTGTCTTGGAGTTCCGTTTGTTCTTCATCCTTGTCGAGCAACAGACAAACAGCTTCTTTTATTATTACAGTCTATCTCTAACCGTTCCTTCTCTTCCAGCGCTGCCATTAGCCGGCCCGCATCAAAGTCACATGGTACTAGCACACGACTAATGCACACGTTGTTACAAATTTCAGAAAAGCTAATATTATTCACTGGAGGATTAAGAAAGGAGACTGATTCTTGGTTTACAAGAAGAGTGAGATCAATGCTTGACAAGAACACGCGTCTCCATTTTGTAGGCTTCTCTGGTACAATAACAAGTCTTTCAATTAGCTTCACCCCCGTTTTGTCCTTTCACCTTGGAAAAGCTTCAACGACGTTCAATGTCAACGCCGAATACCCAGAAAGGAAATAGGTATTAGATCTCTCACTGCACTAGTCTCGGAATTCATTTTCTAATCTCATTTATAGACCCCAAATTTGGTTTAGAATGTAAACCTTTGATACATAGAGCATTGCATAAGAATCAACTCTGAGCTAGGGTGGGCTAAACATCCTAATCTATGGTGGAAACTAAAGGAGTGATAGTATCCTTATTGATTGAAGCATTGAAGTTTAAAGTTGACTCTTCAGTTTAAACTTCTTAAAATAAGTATTGAAAATCATGTTTTAGGTGCTTGGCTACCTAAACCTGAGTGTTCAAATCTTTCTGATGCATTTCACAGACTTGCTAGAAGATTAAGTCACTTAACAAATCATCCATTAGGGAGTGATTATGCATATTGTTGTAATATTTGCAAAAGATATTGCTGTTTATTCATTATGATCGTTTTTTAATTTCAGAAACTTTATATTCTCATAATCAATGCATTTCCAAAATGTTTCATTTATTCACAGGCTGAAAGTAGTACAGGAGTCTATCTGAAAAAATAGTGTCCTGCAGACTGAATCTGACAAGATATATACATGAAATTTAACGCATGAGTATGTTCTACAACAAAGATAAACTTGTGAAATTAAGTAGATTAAACCCAATACTTATTCACATAGGTTGAGCTAAACTGTAATCTATTCTATTTGAGAATCATATGAAATTATCCACCACGTGTTATTAAAATGACCCATCAAATAAAATAATGACATTTTATTTTATTTTTCTATATCAACATTATTTCTAAAAATTAATGTCTTGTTAATCTTAGAGATAAAGCTCACATATAAAAATGACATTAAATGTCATTATTCCATTCGATGAATCTTTTGATGACGTGGTGGATCATGAGCATGTAATAATTTCTCTGGATTTAGGCATGAATTGCATCTCCTAAAGAGATTTCTAGTCCGAAAGGATTAGTTTAGTTAGTAAGGGGAAATACCCTTCTTCTTTTTTATGATTAGAATTTGATCCTCCTAATAGTATTTTGAATAATGTCTGAGTCCAGAGAATCAAATGCTAATATTCCGAACGAATGATTTTAGAATATCAAGTCTTATACTTTTTCACTGTTTCATATTAAAGAAAAAGGAAAACTATCACCTGTCCTGTAAAATAGCTTATCATGAATCATGAAAGTAACTATATAATGGCTTTTACAGCAAAGTAGCTGACATTTTTTCTTTCAATGAAAAGAAAAATTCATGGGATCAAAGAGCGAAATACCTGAACTGGACCTCATTGTCGCAGTGTAGACTGTCTAAATCAGAACCTACAGAGTGCAAAGACCTGAGCCCAGTAGTTAGAACGTCATAGTTTACAGCGATTGAAAAGGGAGCAAAGAAAAGAAAAAGAAAAAAGAAAAAAGGGTATTGAAGTGAATGTTGGAAAAAAATTGAGGAGTAAATGTTTCACTTTGATTTGTTAAGTATCCAACCATGAACATTTTCAGCAGTAACAGAAATCTCCACTCAGTTCCTAACTCTAAGCTCACCAAAAAATAAAGAAAAAAAATCTAAAAAAGTTCTTTTCTGTCTGAAAGTCGAAAGTACTATCCTCTAGTCCTTTTCTGCTATCAACCAGCATCTATTGTGACAATCAGCAAAACTCATTTATACTATGTCTATATTTTGTGTCATTAAACATAAAACAAACCCCATTACCCCATCAATAATCTACAAAACTCATCCATTTGATCGTCAGGCAATTCCAGGCAAACATTAAGGCCTCCCTCCCCTTCAGGCCCTGGCAAAAGAATGACCAAACCAGGTTTTATCAGAATTGGTGTAGCACATTTGATTTTTCCCCAAGAAAAAACATCTTCTTCTAATCCCAATCGAAACCATGCCACCAATGAGAAGCTATTTTCCCTGCATGGTACTCCTCTATGAACCTCTAGCCAATCTATCCCTGATCTTACATACTCATCATCCAATCTTTCGATCCCTTCTTGCACTTTCTTTACTAATACTGAGTCCTCTCCATCCTTAAGTTCCTTCACACTTGCTCGGGAAAAACCAGGAACTAATGCATTGCCTGCAAATCCATTTGGGGCTTGTGGCGCAACTATCTTTCGTGCATCAACTGGAAATAGCATCATGCTGTTTACGTCATCCTGCATTTTCATTGCAATACTCCTTGCCTTCCATATCTTCGCAGCAACAACTTGAAAACTGCTGCATCTTTTCAGTTTTCCATCCTGGAGAGCTGCTTTCTTTAAGCTGGCAATTCTTTTTGGAGAAATGAAGATCAAACGAGTCTTGTTCTGTGGTAAGCAGTTGTTGACATTGATTCCACTAGTGCCGCAGACTGTGAATAAGCTGTCTGTCCTGCATCCAGTTGAGTATTCGTAGTGTGGGTGATTGATTCTTGGTGGGTTCCTGGCTTTGAAGATTGTTCTGTCAGGATTCGGCAACATTACAATTTCATCTCCACGAGTTAAGGCAGCTAAATTTTTCTCAAACTCACGGACTGCAATCCCGTCCAAGACACAATGGTTATATCGAGAGGCTAGTGCGAGGCTTCCACATCCAAAATGTGTTAACTGTTACAACATAATTGTCAAAATCACAAATGATATTAAAAATGACCAAAATCGAGATCGTGGAAACAGTAATTTTCTAAAAGCAACTGCTATAGAAGATTAAACCTGCAAGTGCAGAAGAGGCTTGTCTTGCAGCTCCACTTGTTCACTCTCATCTTGCAAGAAAGCAACCAACTGCCTGAACTCCTCTTTGGGCGCCAAAAGCTCCCCAAGTTGACTCAAAGTAGAGCTCGTTTTCGCAGCAGCTACAACAGCACCAGCACCATTACAGTCGATCTCGAAGCGATCTTTATCTTCTAGCGCTGGCACAAGCCTTCCTGCAAAGAAGTCATAAGGCACTAGCAACTTACCTAATGCAGAGCATAAATTGTTGCAAGATTCAGAGAAGCTCAATTTGCTCAATGGAGGATCAAAGAAAGACACAGATTCTTGATATACAACGAGAGATAAGTCTATGTTTGATAGAAAAATGCGTCTTCTATCTGTTGGGTTCTCTGGTGTAATCACAACTTTCTCAACTAGCTTCAAGTCCTCCATTAATTCTTTCTGCTTTTTCTGGAGAAAATTGTGAACCAATTGAACGCAAGTATTGATAACTAAATTTCTTGAAAATGGAAGTGAATGAAATTATCTTTGGGCTTGACCTCTACCATTATTTATACATACAATTTTCCTTTTTCTAATGCATGACGTTTCTTTAGTGGTTTTAAAGAAACAAACGTACATCATAATATAACCGAAGCATTTGTTAAAATCAAAGCTTCTTTAAAAATGAGGGTAATACTTATGGCTTTTAGAATTGAGTTGAGTTTCTTAAAAATAAAATTAATGAAGATAAATGAAGACCGTCCATGGATTAATATACTTTAATAGCTCCGACCTTTGTAATAACTCAAGTTATTAATATATAGGGTGAGCTAGCATATATAAAATTCTGATGTTTAACTTAGACATAATAAGCTATGTTAGTGAACTTATCTAAGTTCTTAAATTTAAATTAAATGACTAAATTAATTTTTATTAAATATTTGAATTAAAATTTTTAGAAAGTAAGTAGTTAATAATTAGATAATTAGTTTTAGTCATTGATTTTATATTTAATACTCAAAATTATATAAACATAATTTATTATATTCAAAATTGAATTATATGAGTGGACCTTAATCCAAAAATTTTGCTAATTGGTAATGTGGTAAGAGATATTAAAACAACTAGTGACATTTGGATTAATTTTTTTAATGAAAGTCTTACATTATTACCAATATTTATAAAGTAAAAGAGATTGACAGCAATTACAAAAAAAAGTGAACACCACATTTATGCCAATATATATAAATAAAATTTTATTTTTAAGTTAAAATATACTCACAAAATCAAACTTTAGAAGTAATCCAAAAAAAAAAAAAAAGTAATGGTAATTATACAATAAGTTAAAATTTAATAAAATATAAATTTAAAAAATGTACAGCTTGTCTTTAAACTTTATTACTTACCTATTAAACATTTCAAGTAATACTATGTGCTATTGAATTCTTGAATTGCATAAACTGATGCTATTAATTCCTTTTCTGTTTAAATTTTAATTGAATAAAAAGAATCATAAAATTTACTTATTCTTAGTTTCATAAATAAATGATAATAAGGATGAGAAAATAACAAAATTATACACAATAATTTAACAATTTTCTTGTTTTTTATTTTTGTTAAATATTGGATTCATTTTAAATTGAGATTATTTTATAAATTATAAAATTATAATTTATTATATTAATTACGATTAGAGAAGATTCTTATCTAGACCAAATATATACACCACAATAAATATAAAACGATTGATTATTTAAAATTATTAAATATATACCAATAATTTATTAATTTAGTATATAAATAAAAATATATACCGAGACCAGGCAAAAAAATTTAGCATAAATAATTTGTGTATATATTTATATATAAAAAATATTCTATAAAATAAAAAAGTTAAAAGCACCATCCCATAGTTTAGCAACTTAATAACACTAGCAGCAAAGTTTTTAGGTTAATTTGTATTAAATAGCGAGTCAGATGAGTTCCACCCTTAGTTGAAGATTCCATATAAAAATGATAATAAAAACTTTAATAGATTGAGTTGAGGTTTCAATAACATATTTGTTTAAGTGAATAAAACAAAAGAAAAGGTGCAATAACATATGAATTCAGTCGAGGGGCTCAACTGCAAAAGTGATAAAGTTCAGGGAGCAAATTATAGTTTTTGCCTTTAAAAATATCAACCTAAAGAAAAAAGATATTAGAAAAACTCGATCAGGACCGTCAATACATCACCACTTACACTTCACGTCGCAGGACAGTATCAAATTACTATTCTGCTAACATTTTCTCCACTCTCGATTTCAAAATCACAAAAGCCAACAAATTTTTTTATAAATAAGTTTAATTAGGGCTTTTGTTAATTAATTCCTGCAACGTTCTAACTTGGCTTCCAAATTTTTTAGGGTTAGGGTTTAACGAATTTCATATTAATTAAAAGATGTATGCTGATCGAGTCGAGGCTGCAGCAAAAAGGTCTATAAAAGATCGTCTCAATGGCAATTCTGTCGACGACTCTTCTCGACGCCGTCAATTCACCGGCAAAAGGTTTTTTTTTTTTTCGATTCTCCTCGAAATTTCTTTATTTTTACTGTGATTTCGCTTCATCTGGATTCTCATTGTTCACATTGTTAGGTGATTCTACTACAGATAAAAAATGCTAATTAAGTTTCTAATTTTACCTGAATATTATTAGCTAACGCATGTTTTACATTCTAATTTATCCTCAGTTTTATTTTTCTCATTGTTAGGTTCTACTGAATTGGTGAAACCCTTTTGTAATTCTTATTTGCGATTTTGAATTTGTTAAGAGGCTTGAAGAGTAGAAGAACACATTGGGCTTGCTTGGAATAAACCCTATGCAAGAAATGAATTTTTGCAAAATCATGTCAATTTATTATATGATTTCATTTCTTTCAAAATGCCCTTTTTTTATTAGTTGAAATAATTGAATTCTTGCTTGCTTAGACTTATGTGAACAAGGAGAATCAGAGTGTGGCTTTTTTGTTTCCTATATATCATGGCACCCCTCTAGCATAACTGCCCTCTAGATTGCTTGTTTGATACTGTTTATGCTCTTGCTTTTATTGTGGTTGAAACTCAATTACCAAGATGATTCTGTATGTTTTGCAGGCAGAGGCAAGATGATAAGTGGGAACATGATCTCTATGAGAATAATGAACCACGACTATCAAGTATGCATTGACTGATAAACTCACAGGCACCTAAATATTGCTGCTGTTGTTGGATTCAAATCAATCAACTATATTTGCTGTTGTTGTTGTTGTTCTGACTTTTTGTTGATGCCTTGTCAAGATCGCAAAGTCAGCGGTCAAGATCTTCGTCTGAAGCTTCAAAAGAAAAGTCATCCACAAGCATCTCAAAGCATAAAGGGGACAGTTTCAGGCATGCGGGATTTACGTGAGAAGCTATCTGGGACTATGAATTCACAACCACTGAATGTTGACCCACCTAAAAGAAAATTGGAGGCTGCTAAACCGGCTAGGAGAAGTGCTGCAGTCGAAGTTCCTGAACCAGAGATTAAAAAAGTTGCTGCAATGGCTTCTAGAAGAAAATCTCAGCAAAAGGCATACATCTAATTTCATTTCCTGATTTATACATGAGAAGCTACCTTAGGCATGCATCTTTTATTGGTTTAAAAAGGATCATTAAAAAAAATATTATATGTTAGATGAATTGTGGGCTTTAAGTTTTGTATTTCAGTTACAATGGGTGCTGTAAATTTTGGCAAAGAGCGCATACAGTAAAATTGCTATAATATTGGCACTTAAATGCACACATAAATGTGTGGTAATGGACTCATTTGCAGCTTGTTTTTGCTATTTCTAAGTGCTACATGCCTGGTGCAGGGTGATACTTCATTGGAAGGTTTTCTGCAGTCACTAGGCCTCGAGAAATATCTGATTACGTTTCAAGTTGAAGAAGTAAGTAAATTCTGTGCTTTATTTGCCTGCTGCTAATATGTGTAATTTGTTGGACATGCTCATAGTCTGAACTTCTCTCTTTTGTTTGGGCGCTCTACAGGTTGATATGACAGCTCTTGTACACATGAGCGATGAGGACCTCAAAGTTTTAGGAATACCAATGGTAAACTTGAGCTTTCACTCAGACATGCATATTTTTTATGCTGCATTTTCATGTAGCAATATTGTTGTTTTCTTTTTGTTGATGAAGGATTGCGAATCCTTCCTTTCTAGATATACTCCAAGGAAATATTGAAATTCTGCTTTTTTACCCTCTAAGGATCCATATCCAACTTCTATGTCAGAAATCAATTTTTTGTCAACTGATTAGACTTATTTTAACGCATATTGGTTTTTTAATAAGTATTGAGCGTTGTGGGTCACAACTCAAAATCCTTAACCTAGAGTATGCCTAAAAACTGCAGTTCCTATTCAACTTGCAACATGGGATGGCCAATCTGAAATCTCAATCCATGAAACTGAAATTCCTTTTCGGATTGAATGAAATGAAAATGCTAGCAACTAGCATCGTGCAGTAAACAGGCCTTTAACCATTGGCCACTGGTGCTATGTGCTACTGCTCACATTGCTTTTTCAAAACCGATCAAGTCTTTTTGTCCCGCTAAGGATAGTTAACGGTTAAAAGAATTTATTAGTGAGTTTAAAACTTTGAAGATTTGTTTGTCATCAAGTAACTGTGCTAAGTAAATATGAAAATAATATTATGCTGTTTCTTGCTTGCATACCTGATCTTCATGTTACAATATGTTGCCCCTAATTTTTCTGCTCACCTGCTTTCTTGCACTCTGGAGAAGTAACTTGTCGTAGTCCAATGATCTATATAATTTATTAATTTCCGATCCATTTTTATATCCAGAAAGCTAGAAATTGAAAATAACTCATGTTAGACAACAACTATATTCTGATGAATCGATTTTTTCCGCGATATCGATAAATACCTTCTAGATTGTTTTCATCCATGACTCTGCATATTTTAGGACATGAATCATGGTTCGAAACTTCAGGTTTATGTTCTCCTTCTTGGATCTTCCACAACTGAGTAGCTTTTGGTGATTTCAGGGCCCAAGAAAGAAGATACTCTTAGCATTGGAATCCAAAGGCTAGCATTGAGGAAAGTGGCACCTGCATGTTCTATGGGTTGACAGTCGAATTGTTAGGGCTGCCTTTTGCTTGATATATGCCTGGATGTAAAAAATTGCCTTCCCCCTCTGAAGGTGGCTTAACTGGCTCATTATAGATGTCAAACTGGTATGAATATTAGCTTGCACCAAATGTAGGTCCTTTCTTTTTTCTCTGTTTTTTGTTTTGTCGGCCAATTGTTGGAACTTCAGATTAATGAAATTATCATTTCGTTCAATTCAGTTGTTTTTGGATACTTTTAAGGTATTTCTGATGAACTATGTTAGTTAGGTGATGAAATAGCACAACTTGGTAATGATTAGGTTGAGCAATGGGGGTGTCATTGAAGGAAAAAAAGATGGGTTTTGAAATGTATTAGAAGTCTGATAGCTTGACCTGCATAAATTCAATATTTTCTGCATGCTAGCTAAGTTGCATGATTTCTGGGTGTCCCCTAAGAAGTTTAGAGAAGTGGGGTTTTTTCTATTCAAATGCAAATCCGCAATATTATATCTATCTTGTTTTATGAGGCTGCATTAAGCTTCGAATAAATAAATTGCGCCAAGTCATCTGAGAATGGCTGTGAGTTTCCTGTAAAGATGTCGCAATTACAAGTCAGAAGCGTGTACTTCACTCTCCTTTTCCGTATTCTTTTGTGGCTTGGCATGTGTTATTTAATCATTAACACACTTTTGATTTTCCATTACCTACAGCAACAAAACAAAAAAAATAAAAATGATTTGCCACTTGGACGTTTCAGCTCTTGACTGAAACTTTTGTTGTTCAGAAGTTTTAAATTTGCCAATTCAAAGACTTTTTTTGTTTTTGCTTTATCGAATTCTAAACTTGTATTAACCAGCCACTCATCAATCCCAAGAAATTTCATTGTACTTTAGGAGACATCAAAGGATGATACAAGCTAGCAAAAATTAGAAACCGTATTTAGAAAATGCAGTTCCCTGGCTGCCAACACTATTCTCCCAGTCTTCAAGCATGTCTTCCAGTATGGGAGCCTTCTTCATGTCAAACCAATTATGTTACAGGAAACAACTATGGTGCTGCCTCTGCTTTAGCCTTCCATAACAAGTACTTGGCATTTTCTTTCTTGTATCTCCTCAATTCTCTTAATGCAGCGAGGAGGATATGCATTGAAACTGGAAGAAAGAAAGGCTGTCCAAACACAATTAAAGATTACATGAGAATGGTTACCTGTTGTATTATACATAGCTACAACATATGCTGTACTTGACAATCACTGTTAAGAACCTCATTAGCATATTTTTATCTCCAAAGTTTCAGGAAATTGGCAGAAGCAAAATACTATTAACATGAATTTCCTGAACAAGACAATTTCATACATGTCAAATGGAAAATAGTTGCAAAAAAATGTTAAAACATCTAATATCAAAGCTAAATATATTTGGAACCATTCTATATACACATTTTCAGGAATTCTTATCATACAAATAATAATGATATAGTTATGAAATTTACCGAGTAGACTGCAAAACAATGTTCAAATGAGTAGTAGCTGACAGACATAATTGATGGATGGAAAAAGGCATCCTCTGCCAAAGATCTCGCATTCCTTGAGGAGACTGACAAGAAAAGATTTTGACTAGTTTACCTTCCTAGATAGTATATAATTCAAACTTTTTGAACTGGATTTGGGCTAACTTTAGACAGTGTTAGAAACATACCAGCGGAAGCATCATAAACTCCAAGGGAGACATTGATTTGAGCTAACTCTGCTGATTGAAGAGAGAACATTACCTGTTTAAAGAGGTCATGGAATTTACACATTCGGCATATCAATATATCAAAAACTAGAATAGTAACTCCAATTAAGATCCTGAAAATGCATGTTATATCACTGCCTACGACATTAAAAAGAATATGCTATAGATATAGGACCTGCTTTCCTATCTCATCCGTAATAATCATCCTTGGTAAAGACTGAACCTGCAGTAAGAATTTTATTAGATTCTGATAATGATTTAAAAATATTAGGGTGGCTCTTTAAATGGTTTCCCAACTTACCAATTTAGACAGAGATCTAAGGGTTGTAGCACTTGAGTGAAGATTAAAACAAGTATGTTGCCGTGACAAGAAATCCAATTCCCTGCATAAGAATGATGAGCAGTAAGAAATATGCTCATTGCACTACATTATTTTTGGCTTTAAGAATTAAGATCTTGAAGTCAAAATAAAAATATTAAAGTTGAAAGATTGTACAAGCCATAGAAGTTGACAAGAACAAAAAGAAAAAAAACACAGAATTTTGCAAAAATGTATACTTTGGTCTATATAGATTTTGAGCTATAAACACAAGTACTTCACTCAATTCACTTTTTAAATAAAGCAGCCTATTAGTCCCTAATTTGGAGTATAATATACAATGTATATTACCTTAGGAATAACAGTTGTCCCATATGAAAATTTTAGGACTTTGGTACAATATTTTAACAGGAGTAAAGTGCGAGTCATTTTAAAATTCAAGGACCATATTCACTTCTAAGAAGTGAGGGACTGAGTGTTAAAATCATGTAAAATTACAGAGCCTTTTGTATTTTTCCAAACCAAATATAGGTAATGGTTATAAAATGCAATGCACTCTCTGAAAAAACCGATTTATTTCTTTTCTCCCATTGAAAAGTTGGACTGCAATTGCAAGTTTTGGCTTGTAACATGGTAGACCATTTTTGTTAATGAACTTCATTGGTAAATAAAAAGCCAGGCTGTCATAGAAAAACTACCAAACCCTTAATTAGATTTGTGTAAAACAACTACTTTTCTCACCATTCTGTGAAGCCTCTTTCACTAGCTAAGAGATTGTAACTGCCATATGCACCAGCATAAATACTGTTGGACGTAAGACCAAAAAGTTGCCGGAATTGCCCCATGAAAACTTCAAAAACCTTCTGAAGATCCTGTTCAGAAAATGCATACATGAAACTTGAGAAACATAAGCCAGCCTAAATAACAAGGGAACCAGCATATGATATGCTTATTCTATCTTGAATGAAAATGACGACATTTATAAGAAATAAAGCCAGCTTGGTCACTCTAGGATTAAACATCTGACCTGAGTAGATATTACATGCCTCCCAGGAAGCTCACTTTCTGAATCTTTTAAACAGCTTGGGGAATTCCACACCATAACACCTCCCCACATCTGTGGCAACTCATTAGAATCAGTAACATCATGACAAAATGATTTCACAAGAAGATGAATTGGCAATCAATGAGTCTGGAGCTAAAGAAGATAAGATAACTAACTGGAGAGATGAAACCATTTGTTGCAGAAATTTGCCCATTTGGGAGCTTTAGAAGAAGGGGACATTCATCAGCAGATGGTACATACCTGGAATGGAGAGAGAACATTGACATAAAGATATTTCAGTGAGACAGATTTCTCCTTTCAATGAGGAAAGCAGATTTGCAGGAAGACTCAGCAACTATATGATGGAAGCAGAAATTTCTAGGCAATAACAAACAGTGTAGCGCTTAAACCAAAGTTTGGTCTCAAAGATACTAAACATTTTCTAATGAAAACACATGCAAGCGAATGAAAGGCGCATGTGTCAAGGTGTTTACATCACCATTACATGGGAGGTAATGTGAAATCTGATAACCATACTATTTAAGTAAGACAAAACTGTCATTTGAGAGAATAAAACAAAATCAAGTAAAAGAATATACACCACAAATTGCAGTATCTTTGATCGCCCACCAGCTGCAATAGAAGTATCCAAGTGCCATTCATTTGAGTTCACCTAATCAGATAATTCGAAGACACGTGTGAGAAAAAATTGAGAACTCTCTCATTCTAGATGTTGAGTAGTCCAGTAAAAAAAGACAAATCCATGTATCCAAGAGCTTACACCAGGAAATTTCAAGATTAAAGATAAATGAAATGGTCATAGTCATTTACTTGTCTGATTATTTATCAAAGTGCAGTCAAGAAAATAACTTACAAGGAATGGAAGATCATTCGCGCCAAAGATATAGCTGCTTAGCTTTTCATCCCAGGAAGAAAAAGAGGACTTCGGTGTATAGTACAGAACCTATCCAAACGAAGAAAAATTAACAAAAGAAAATAAAATAAAATAAAACAAATCGGTCAAGGACAAAAACACAAATGGCCAAGAGCCAAAAATGTGAATAGAAACAAGTATTTGCAAAAGAATGAAGTTTTGATTTCATTACCTGGCTTTCCACACTTATATTTGCTATAGGCCCCAATGCTTCAATCACAGGGGCCAACAAAGTCTCATCTATTCTCTGAAAGTCCCTGCAAATACAAAGGTTTGCAAGATAAACGGAATGCACAAACATTATGAGAAGACAAGTTTCATAAACTCAAGTATATGTCTTATCCTATCACCTTAATTTAAAACTTGAAACATAATATGATCAAAGACAATTAACCTTAAAAAGCTGCTTATGAAACAAATTAATGTTTAGTACAAGTAAAACCAAATGTTTCCCTCTATTAGTTCTTTTAAGATACCTACTCTACTCTTGATTCATCCATTATTATTTACTAGTTCCTAAATCAACAGCCCTGAGAAACAAACATAACACTAATTAATTAAACGCAGTGATCCCTAACAAAAAAGAAAACGACAATAATTTTGATTACCAATCATAAATCCAATCGCGGGGATTGGCATTAAGCAAATTGAAAGAAAGCACAATCCTTCCATCAGAACCAACAGGCATGAACTCTTGATGAATCAATCCTTCCTCTTTACCTCCATTACCAAACACATTGACGAATATCTCCACTACTTTCTCCACCATTTCCTCAATTTCTAAATCCCTCCCTACAATCCATGCGTGCCTATACTTCCCTACAACCACCTTCACTCCCTCCACTTCACCATCATCCCTATCCACCACCACAACACTAAACACTTTACCATTACTCAAAACACTCCCCAAAGCCTCATCAACACGCTCATCATCATGACCACCAAAATCTAAATCAGCAGCAGTAATTGCGCCACATAAGCTAGATTGACTATGATTATCAGTATGTGATTGATCGCAAACCCTAACGGAGAGAGTGAAATTATTATTACCACTACAAGCACCGCAATGAGGAGGTCTTTTTGAGGTTAGTTTGGTAATTTGAGATGTAATTGAGAGTTGTAAGTAATGTGGAGACATACTAGGGTTTGAAGTAATGAAAATAGCTTGGAAATGAAACGGAAATTGTAAAGGATTTGATTCGATTTCTTTTGAAAGTGTTTCCATTTCGCTGAATGGTAATGGTGACCGGTAGATTTCAACTGACTTCCATAAGAATGGGAAACCGATAAGGAATGAGACTAGGACAGAGAGAGTCAGGATGAGACGCTTTAATCCAGGTTTAGTTTTGCGCATGCTTTCTGATTCGAATTTTGATTCCGGAGGGGTTTCGGTATTTTCCGATATTTCGGAGAGAGTCGGAGGAGGTTCTGACATTTCGGATTGGTGTTCGGCGGGAATTGAAGATTGTGAGATTTCGTCCGCCATTGTTCAGCTTTCAGCTGGAGACCTGCAGTCTATTGCCCAGCTATAGCCTTTGGCGAGTTAGAAGTCAGTTGTATATTTTCCCATACTAAACAAACAAGCCGTCTTAGCTCAGCTGGTAGAGCGCATGGCTTTTAACCATGTGGTCGTGGGTTCGATTCCCACAGACGGCGTTTTCTGAGGATTATAGTCTAATTACGTTTTACTTTGCAGTAATTGGTAATTGATTACATAAGAGTGCAGCTGTGGGAGATGAATCAGAATCAACAGATTACAGCCACATAGCAAGGCAGGCAGTGAAACAAGAGTGTGCTTTTATTTATACGAGTAATTTACAGCTAAAATGATCTTTAAAAAGCTGTTACAAGGATTTGTGATTCAACAAATATGTGTTTGCTTCAATCTCTCGGCAAGCTTCTTTGATCCAGACTCTTGCTTTGCTTTATTAGTTCCACTTCCAGCATACTTGGCCTTAAAGCCTTTGACCTCATCATCCGTCTGCACAACCCAAATGTGAATGAATGCATGTACGAGAGACTGTCAAGCAAAGTGTTTTACAAATTATGACAGATGATTCCATGACAAGAATGTTTTACCAGTTTCATAAATAAGGGATATAGCTTCTCAATTGTATGACCAGAAGGGATGACTTCCCAGGGTCTTTTTGCTCTCTCAAGACAATCGTCTTCTTCAGAAAGCGAAAATGTCGTTTCAGGAGGCAGCTTAAGCAGCTTGAATACCTTACGCATCAGAATAAAACACACCTCAGAACAGAAATTCCTTGTGAAACATTGGATGAGGATTAATAATGTCATGATTTAATATTCTATCCAGTGCAGCCGTAGTCCCATACCTTGTGAGAAAATGATGGCATGAAAGGTTCTAACAAACGGGCAAGAATACAAACTACACCCACTGAAGTTCTCACGACTATAGAGCAGGAAGCTTGATCTTCTTCATATAGCCTAAAATATTGGCTCGCCTACATGCCATATCAGAAAGCTCAGTAGCTCAGAAATTGTCACAACAATCTATAATTAGATCAATTAATTAAACAAAGTCTTTCCAAGCTTACTTGCAGATATGTATTCCCAGCACCTGAAATGCTCATTGCACATTTTAATCCTTGCTTTAATTTAACCTACATTACATCACAGCGAAAAAAATATTTGTGTTATTGACAAAAGAATGCAGCACAGGACAATAAAGCCACGGATCAGTCACTGACAGGATTTCACTTGAACAGAAGAAAAGAAGAAAGAAAGAAATTAGCCATAAATGCATTAAATTACCTGATCCATGGCTTTTACATATTCGTCCACAAGGTTAGTAACATCTATTGCGAATTTTATTGTCAAGGGGTGTGATTCTGCTCCTGGAGCATCAGGAATGACAGTTCCATATCCTTTCCCTGCGTAAGAATTATCATTGAAAAATTTAGAAGACTGCTAGGTATTACCTTCTTTTTACTCGAGGAAAGTTTGTTATATGATAGGAAACTGAAGAAGTGTAAAAGCACGGGGAAAATGGGGAAACATAGAACATAAATTAAAGCTTAAAACCCTTTACTTGCTGACAAACTATCCCTGGATAAAAAGAGTGTTCCATTGGTTCCTGTACAGGATCTAGTAAAAAGTCAAGGTCAAGACATGTTTGTCAACAGTTGAACTAGCAATCTCGTAAAGGTTTTCATATGTTTTCAAGGACTTTCATATAACCTACAACATCTTGATAAGATACCAGAAGTCACTGACCTGAAGTGTTGGCAATGAAGCTCAATACTCTGTGGATGAAATTGCCCAAATTATGTATCAGCTCATTATTTAACTTTGCTTGGAAATCCTCCCATGTAAATATTGTGTCTGAGATCTGAGGTAAGCAGATCCATGAATGATTTAAAGCAGTACATCACCAGATACTGGAGTGAAAGAACTCACCTCCGGCCTGTTCGCTAGCAAATAATATCGCCAGACTTCAGCAGGGTGGTGTGCATCCCTTGCATCATTGCCAAAAACTCCTACTCCCTTGCTCTTGGAGAACTTTCCTGCAGCATTAATTTATACATAAAAAAAATTAATAAATAAATAAATAAAAATCTGACGAATCAGACCATCATGGTTCCATTAAAAAGGAGAAGGTCCCTGAATTTGACCATCATATTACAGGAGTAGTTTATGTAAAATCAGCCACTTCAACGGGCAAGAAATACCTGATTCATAGTTTAGATACTCTGTAACACTAATGTTTTTCATCAAAGTCCAGTTTTCTCTAGTCCCAATAAGTGTAGATGGAAACATAACCTGCAAAAAGTAACACCAAAATGGATGCAAATTTGATCTCAATCATTAGGAAAAAGAACAAATAAACCATGCGCATGCTAACTTCACAGAAAATGAGTTGTTGACCAATTTCAATCAACTCCTCCAAAGTCTGACTATATTAAAAACAAATCCATGAACTATGCTATTCCAGCACAAAACACAAGTAAAGAAAAACACAAGAAGTAATAGCAGAAGTATACTGAAATAGATGCAATAATTTCTTACTGTATGGAATGGCACATTATCCTTGCCCATAAACTGATACAGCTCCACGTTTTCAGGATTCTTCCACCACTTTTCCCAGTCAGGTGTATAGCATGAAGTAATAGATATATACCCAATAGGTGCATCAAACCAAACATAGAAGACCTGAAAGCCATATATTTAGAGTAAAGTGAGTTTTGACATGCTGCATAAAATTGGATGGCAAAAGGCACAACTAGCTAGCTATAATATTTTTCAGAAAAAGAAAATTCGAATCCCATGGTAAACATATATTTAGCGTAGCCACCTTATCCTTGAATTTTTCAAGCGGGACAGGAACCCCCCACTTAAGATCCCTGGTAATGCAGCGAGGTTTAAGTCCATCTCTAAGCCATGCATGTGTAGTTTGAATAGCATTTTGGCTCCAAGATCCTGTAACTGACATCTCAGAAATATAGCTTTGCAAGTTATCCTTCAACAACGGCAGCTCTAGAAACAAATTGTTAGTGTCACGGGTTCTTGGAGTTGTCTGACACACCTGTCAACAGCACAAATTTTGAAGGCGCTGTAAAATTTTTTAAAAGAAAACTATATATACAAGATTCATACCTTGCATCTAGGATTTATAAGTTCCGTTGGATTCAAAAACTTCCCACATTTCTCACATTGATCCCCACGTGCGGAATCATAGTCACAGCCGAGTGTTGGGCAGGTTCCTTCCACAAACCGGTCTGCTAAGAAACGTTCACATGTATCGCAGTAAAGCTGCATAATTATTGTACTTTTTTGAGTCCATACAAGAATAACAATGGAAGTATAGACATGATACAACTGCGTATGCATATCACGGTAACAATTTTTGTTTTGACATTAACATACCTGTTGCATTATGTTCTCTGAGAGCCAATTGTTCTCCATCAGCTTCTTGAAAATAGCTTGGCAAATCTCAGTTTGCTGAGGAGTCGATGTTCGCCCAAATTCATCGAAACTTATATCAAACCAATCATAGACCTCTTTATGAATTGCATGATATCTAATAAACAAGAAATCCATGTAAAATAGGAAGTGAAGCGGCCAATTGCAATTGCATGTGATCTTTATGCTACAGCGCAAAAAAAAAGTTGAAAATTTTAAGATCAGGACAGGCATTAATGTTCAAAATACAAAGAAGTCCACAGGTATGAAAAGCCAAGTTTGCCAACAGACATAGTAAGATATCAGGATTTGGCTAGTCCCCATTTTGTTGGAAGGTAAAGGTTAGTGCAAATAATAGCCAAAACACAAAATTTCCCCTGTCATAGATGCTATATGGTCCTTAAGTTAGCTTAAGATTTGTTGTTTTCAGATCCAAATTCAACTCACTGCAGTCTAAGGTTTTGCCTAAGTCCGCTGCTTATGCATATCTTCAGATTGCAGCTAAAGCATCACTTCTTTAGTTGAGGATGGCGAATGCAATACAGAATTTTCAGGAAGCTTAACACTTTCAAAGGTCCCAACTGAGATTCTAATATGCCTTTTCTACTTACAAAACAAACTAATGATCAATTAAATATATTCACCCATTGCTTGATCATCTAAGAAAAGTGATCACAAATGAAAAACAGAAATACTTTTCAGAATTATTTGAAATCATCTGCTAACTGTCAAATCCGCATCACTTGTATAGAATTGCCATGAGTAAGTACATGTACTACAAAATTGTACTCATAATAATCGTCTATTACTTGCTGATTATTTAGTCACATTAGTCTGTTCTTATAATGTTTCCTTTCAAACCTAACTTAAAATAACCGTCAGAAACAATATGTTAATTAAAAAACTTACTTATCACATATCTCCTGAGGAGTACAATTTTCTTCCATAGCCTTAGTCTCAGTGGCTGTACCATACTCATCAGTTCCACATATGTATAAGACGTTATGGCCACGAAGACGACAATAACGAGCAAACACATCACCACTTAAAACACCTGTATATGTAAACCGCACAACAACAATAACAACAAAAAGAAGATTAAAAAGAAAAACATAAACAGATATAGAGAAAGGAAAAGAAGAATAGTTACTTAACTGCCAATAATGTTACCAAGGTGAGGTACATTATTAACATAGGGCAAGGCACTTGTAATCAGTACGTTTCTTTTGCCTGGAATTGGCAGCTTTGGTGGTCTTTTGTTTGCTTGGTTTTCTCGGTTTTTTTCTTCTTGTTGATCTCCCATGTTATTAGTTTTTCAGGCTGTATTCTTGGCAGCAGAGAGAAGCAGAACAAGATCAAACTGCAGTTTCAACACCAAGTAAATATTCAACAACATATTAATTGTTGTCTAAGGATCCAACAGGTGCTGTTTATTTTATTTTATTTTTCACTCTAGACTAGTTTATTTACTTATTCTGTCTCTAGTTTAATGGTAGTGTTTCCCTCACAAAAGTTGCTCTATTAATGGCCTTGTCAGCTGATCCAAGTTGCGGGTGGAAGAATATATTCTTATCCATTACATAAACACTTGGGGAGAAAATAAAAAAACAATAAAAGGGTAGGCAGCTAAGCAAGTGAGAATTTGATGACACCCCTTAACAAACCATGCCACAACTCTTTCTTAAAAAGAATTGTTGCAAAACAATGACACTTGTTATAATTCGAATATGGAATCAAATGATTTTCTTATAAAAGCGAGCATCATTTACGTCATAAAAGAATACTTCAAGAAAAAATCAAAATATACAGATTAAAAGTTTCAAGTCTAGTATGCTCTTTACAATTAACTATATAAATAATTTTTGGGCATCCATGTTCACAAGTATCATCTCACCATCAAATTTTACCAAAAAAACCTTTATATATCAAGGAATCACAACCAATAATATCATACCACCATTCAACCAACATTCAGCGATAATACAGCATATCTTAATTTCCTTTAGCAAATAAACATGACCCTGTTACGTAGACACGTATAAAGCTGTCAACTACAACAGATTAAGTAAGATGAATTCGTAAAATTTATCAGAACTCCTATGAAGTGTAATTTAAGACCATCCTTTGCAGATCACTAGACCTGTATTACTAACGTATGAAGAAATTAATTTTGCTCCAATTGAATATATTTAGAGAAAGGAAGATCAAAATCAATTAACACATGGTTGAGTTGTCAATAGAACTGTGCAATAAAAAGTATCGCCTCAAATGATCATCAAAAATAACAAAATTTGATTTATTTTTTTTTTCTATTTCTATCATCTCGCAGAGGACAGCCCAAAGTTTCTAATGACACAAATTTCACCTTATTTGAAGCTATATAACTCTAGATATGGCTATTGCAAGATTACTGTTCATGTCTGATCGAAATTTCAAGTTCTTGCAACTTCAAACACATAATCAATTTCAATCTCAAGAACAACCATCAATCATCATCATTAGCATACATGTAAATCTCATTTCAACAACTAGTTTTTCATCTATAGTAGTAATTATTTAATATAAGTCTTTTATTTATACAGAATAGAATAGTTAAATCACTTACTTCTGCTATCCCTTGATCCTAGTAAATTTGCAGCAGCATCAGCCACTTGGTCTGTTGTCATAACATCAAAATATTCTCAATTTTATTATTTTAACATAAAAATAAATTAGTATCCTATCTTTTCTCTCTAATCTCCTTAATATATATATATATATATATATATATATATATATACTATTAAACATTAAAATTGAATAGTAACAGCCACTTACCCCCTTTTAATTTTGCTTAATTTCTTTACTTATGCTTTGTTGAATATCAATTTTTGTCCCTAGTCTTCAACAACCTCCTTGCAGAGATTTTCCTCTTTTGGCCTTTGAATACAAGGCCAACAACTCTCTCCAATTTTTTATTTTCACTCTATAACAACACTTCAGCTTATTTAACCCTTACCCTTTTCTTATTGTTGCCACTTTTCCTTTCTCTTTCTTTTTTGTTTCACTAATTTGGTCTTTAATTGAAGCTTAAAGAGCCTATATAGTCCTCCAACTTTCAATTTCATTATGGATTTAATTACTAGCTTTTTATGATATGCATGTTATATAATTAAATATAAATGAGCAGGTAGGTGTTACACAAATCAACCACTGGTGGAGCCAGGAGGGATCGAAGGTGGCCATGACCTCCTAAGTGGAATAAGTTTTAAAGATAAACAAATTAATATATGTTTATATTTAAAGTATCAAAAATTTATTAAAATTTAATTTTGTGAGAGAGCGTGGAAAAACTAATTGGATTTTATCTAAATTTGTCGTTAAAAAATTATTAATTAAGTTTGGTTTTATATTATTTACCTCTTAATTTTTATGTAATATACAGATTGCTTCCTATATTTTATTTTATACTAAAATTTTTTTACATTCTAAAAGTTAATACAATTTAAAAACTAAATTGATAAAAAAATATATCTTGATCCTCAAATTTTTTATTAAAGTTACAATTTACTGTAATAAAATTAAAAATAAGAATAGTATCTATTTTATTTTAATCATTTAAAATTAATTTATTTGAATTTTTAATATTTTAATTAATATAAATACTTTTAAGATATTTAAATTTTATTAAAATTTAATTATGTTAAAAATTAAAATAATTAAAAAATACTAGTTAACTATTTTTTACAGACATTAAAATTAATTTTTGTATAAAAAATTAGACAAAAGAGTTTTAATATAATAAATAAAGTATAAAGAGCAATTTATATATTACACCAAAGTTTAGAGGGCAAAAAAATTAAAACCAAGCATAGTTAAAGATTATTTAATAAAAAGTTAAACAGAAACAGATTTTAGTATAAAATTATATATTTTTAAATAATAGATAATAATTAATATAATATGAAAAAAAAAACAAAGAGCAATATTTGCTCATTTTCTTTCTATTAATTTATTATATTGCTAAAAATGGTAATATTTAAATAAAAGAATAGATAATTTAATAATATAGATTTTTCTTCAATATTAACTCATCTTTATTGGAGGAGTATCTAGTAGTTTAATCTCTTATTTGTCTTTTTTTATCATTTATTATAATGGTTAAAAGTATTTTAAGCCTTAAATGTCTAGAATTTAAAAATGGAAAAAGTAAGAATTTATGTGAAGAGTTAGAAAAAGAGTTAGGAATTCTGATATATTCCAAAAATTATAATTACGATAGTAAATTTTGGTTAATAATTCTATCAGATGTTAAATTAAAAATGAATGTTATAGCACATTGCTAATTCGGGATAAACAAATAAAAATACTTTGTGAGGTTTTAAATAAAAGATTAAATAAGATTAGAAAATTCCGATTCCTCTACTCACTCTTACGTCGGCTGTAAGCAATCTAAGTGAGGTTTTAATGCTGATTTCATGGCCAAATCACCTCAAATCTCTGCTCTTAGCTTGTAAACACAAAACAGCCATGACCCAAATCCACGCTCTCATTCTCACAACTGGACTCTTCTTCAACGACGCAAACTCCATTGCCCAACTCATAGCATCATATGGGCGCATTAACAACATCATTCCCGCCCGCAATGTATTTGAAAAAATGCCTCAAAGAAGTATAAATGCATGGAATTCAATGATCATCGCATATTCTCGCACAAACTACCCAGATGAAGTGCTGAATCTTTACTATAGAATGATATCCGAGGGAATTAAACCTGACAGCTCAACTTTCACTGTTACTCTAAAGGCGTGTTCAAGCTTAATGGATTTAGATATGGGAGAAATAATTTGGAATCAAGCAGTAGATTTTGGATATGGGTTTGATGTGTTTGTTGTGTCTTCGGTTTTGAATTTGTATGCTAAAAGTGGAAAAATGGACAAGGCGAAAATTGTATTCGACAAAATGGTGAAAAGGGATGTTGTGAGTTGGACTACTATGATAACAGGTTTTGCGCAAAGTGGGAGACCATTGGACGCGATTGATATTTATAGGACAATGCAGAAGGAGAGAACTGAAGGAGATGGAGTTGTGATGGTAGGGTTGATTCAGGCTTGTACTAGTCTTGGGGATTCAAAATTTGGTCTTTCTGTTCATGGACATATGGTTCGGAGAGAAATGAATATGGATAATGTTCTTCAAACTAGCCTCATTGATATGTATGCTAAGAATGGGAAATTGGAGCTTGCTTCACGTGTGTTTGAGGGTATCCCATACAAGAGTGTTATTTCTTGGGGGGCATTGATATCTGGCTTTGCTCAAAATGGTTTTGCAAATAAGACTCTTGCATCGTTGGTTGAGATGCAGAATTCTGGGTTCAAACCAGATTTAGTTTCTCTTATTAGTTCGCTTTCGGCATGTGCCCAAGTTGGTAATTTGAAGGTAGGAAAATCTTTGCATGGGCATATTGTTAAAAGACTTTATTTGGACAAAGTTTCAGGTACTGCATTGATTGACATGTATGCAAAATGTGGGGCACTTACTTTTGCGCGTGCCTTATTTGACCAGATAGAACCTAGGGACTTGATATTGTGGAATGCAATGATATCTAGCTACGGAATCCATGGAGATGGAATAGAAGCTCTTTCACTATTCCTCAAGATGAAAGAAACAAACATAACCCCAGATCATGCAACTTTTGCTTCACTTCTCTCAGCTTGTAGCCACTCTGGTCTAGTAGAAGAAGGTCAATACTGGTTTCATGTTCTGATTGATAAGTCTAAAATCCAACCGAGTGAGAAGCATTATGCTTGTATGGTTGATTTATTGAGTCGGGCAGGACAAGTGGAAGAAGCTTATCAGCTTATAGAATCAATGCACATCAAACCAGGACTTGCAATTTGGGTTGCTCTTTTGTCAGGTTGCCTCAATCATAAAAATTTATTGATTGGAGAAATGGTAGCCAAGAAGATTCTTGAGTCAAACCCGGATGACTTGGGAATATATGTTTTGGTTTCAAACTTCTTTTCCATGGCCAAGAAGTGGGATGACGCAGCTGTATTTAGAAAGATCATGAAAAACACAGGAATGAGGAAAGTACCCGGTTACAGTGCAGTGGAAGTGAATGGTGACCTTCAAGCTTTTCTAATGGAAGACAAGAACCACAATCAATATCAAGATATCTTGCAAATATTGGACATTTTGGATAATGAGATGAGATCTATTAGATGTTTCTCAGAGACCGAGTTGGTGTTTCAGGATACTGAGAAATGATAGGACATATATCATATAATCAATTTGAGAACCTTGATGAGAATCAGCCTGATCTGATAATCCAATTAGCATCTGCTTTTTATAGAACTTGTCTTTCTAACCAGTATTAGCACTGGAAATGGCAAAGCAACCTTCAGTAGACACTATATCCCAGCCCTTGCACTTCGCATCGAGCAAAAGGTCTCCCATAGCAGGGTCCACAAGCATATGGTGAGAAACGGGATATCTGATGTTGTCATTTCCTCTGCCTGCCTCCTAATTGGGTGTCCCCTCACTCTCCATGTCCAGGGAACCTGCTGAGGAAAGAGGATAGTTTAGGCAGGAGCAGGAAATTTTGGGATTTCCTTCTTGATCAATGACAACTGCAGCATCTTCATCATATCTATTATCATACCGTCATCATGTTTGAGTACTGTACTTCTGGGGTAAAGATGAACATATTGATTCATTTTGGGACTGGAGCTTTCATGTTTGCTTGAGAAAGCAAAGGCCTGGAAGGTAGAAAAGTATTGCAAACTCATTCTTCAACTGCTGGACAACATGGAAGTATTATGGACCAGGCTTCCGTCTGAAAACTGAGGCTTCGCATGGGGATCTGACTTTTACGCCCTAGGATTTCTCTAAATCAAGAAGAGGAAACATAGGCCATGACTACGTAATATGTGCTTGCTCACTCTCTATTCCTGTTCAATGTTCATAAACAGTAAGATGTGGTAGAATAGGTTGCTGCGAGCTGCTCTTCAAGAAGCAACCGAATTCCCAATTTTATGTGGTGAACTGATAATTATTACTTTGTTCATCCTATGCGACTCAGGTGTTTTGAGAAATAGCAATAACGCATTTGCATACTTTTCCTGCAGGTACTTGCGATTGCCTCCTCGATACTCTCTGGAACTTGCAGATGACAACTGAGAGCATATCACTTCCACTGTTTGGGAACTTGTTTCATTTTATTTTAATTTGTTTGATTTACCTGAATAGTGGCGAGTCTCAATGTGAAAACCGAAAGTGGATACCTGGATATAACTACATCATGTTTGGCATGAAATAAACATCTTTCCATGCGTGCATGGTTGACGTTTTAGGCATTGAATGTTGATTAGAGGAACAATCTTAGTTATCTGCTATATCTATCATCTCTGATCTGATTATGATTTTGCCCCAAGTCCTTCACTGTTGCGTGGTGACACTGGTACTCCCAACAAGACAAACTGGCGGGCACAGAAAGAAATGGGAAGAACATTACATTTAGGAACAGTTCCAATTCTTCCAACTATCCACTCCCTGTTTGAAAAATATGGATCCCATCCCATTAACAACCTAAATCACAAACCTATATCAGTAGGAGAAAGCTATATGGAAAGATAAGTCACTATCAACAACTGAAAACAAAGAAAAATGAGCCAAAGAATCTAGATTGAAGCAAAATTACAAAATTTCCATCCCGGTCAAGTTAACCCATTTCCTTTTCTGAGAAACATCGCTAGCGCCTCCTTTTAACCAATGAAGATGCATCAACCAATAGCCATTGCCATTTTCTGTGAAATCAAGGACATTTGTTCTGCAACACGGCTGGAACACAGAACTACTTCACAAAGCCCGACTTATTCAGCAACTTACAAATACCCTCAGCTCTTGTATCCCAGACCTTGAGCCTGAAGATTTTGGTTGTCTTCCAAAAGACGGTCGTATTCTAGTAACAGGTCGGCAGATTGTTTCTGAAGGGATACAACATGGGCCTCTGCAGTTTCAATCTGCTTGTCCTTCTGTTCATTTTCCAACTTAAGCTTCTCCAAATTCTCCGATAGAGTAGAAACTTGTTTCCTTAGTTGCTCTATTTCCATGGAAGATTTATCTTCCTTCTCTTTAAGCTGCATTTTCTCTTTCTGAAGCCTTTCAACTTCCTCTTTCGAAGACCCAATGTTAATCCTCAATCCAATAAGCTTTGTAAGATAATGGTGCATACGATCAATTATGAACCCAAGAAACAGGGTGAACCCTGCAAGATCAAGTTCAAGCCATTAATCAATTTTCATCTTCACTTGTTTATATGGTAAAAGCAGCTTACCCTTGAAGGGGAAGCAGCATGCTGTATTTGGATATCTCACAATAACAGAGGCAAATACTGGAAGGAGTAAATCATCCCGAAGCTATAACAGATGAATTATAAGAAAAGGGGAAAGATGTTCTTTTTTATCCGCTATCCGGATACCAAGGTGCACTCAAGTTTAAAATAACAGTTGGGAGGGGTTAAATATTACACATGTAATAACAGTCTCTATTTCCACTTTCTGCTATATCTAGAAACAAGTAAACCACACAAGTATGGGAGCTAAGACCATTCAACACCCTGGAAATATTTTAAACAGGAAAAAGAACAACAAATAGAATACCTCTGTAATAGTACACAATCTTCAGTCGCATGTCATTACATTTCAAGCTGACCAATATCTAACTTCTATGCTGAAAAGAGCAGGAATCAACTTTTGGCGGCAATACAATAAAGATTATATTATGGTTACCGTTGACACACTTTTGACCAAGTGGGAAAGAACAGATTTAACTTACTAATATAATTGCATACATAAAGAAGAGAATACAGATAGCCACTTGTATGGATGTTAAGAATAACTTAGTGGTCATTGTTGATTGCATCTCATCTTGGTTGAAAATAACAATGAAATTTTTCCAAAAAGTCACTTAACTAGATGCAAGGAATGATGCTTATATGCTTATCCCTTCTCTCTTGTAAATGTGTATTATTTACTAAAACAAAAAAATCTGTGGAATCTGATGGATTTTCTTTTTTCAATGCCACAACAAAATGGGTTCCTTTCCTCCAAAAAGAACAGAAGATAGATTACTACATTCACAGTGTAGCGGTCAAAACTTATCAACATACTTCCAGAACCTTTTAGCATCACCAGTGGCAGATCACTTATTTCTTACACTAGATAGAAAATGCATTCATGCCAACGAAAAGCAAGAAACTGAGACTGACTTCTACAACAACCAGGAAATAAACAGCATAAATACAGTCAATTAGTTTAGAGCCAGTGAAGTGGGAACTCTTCTAGAAGAAAGGTTAGCATCTTAAAGAGCCTTGAACCCTTTAGTAGTTTCATAATTGCGTGATTTAATCCATGGCTGTCTTGTAGAAGATCAATGTCAGTTGTCTTGTAATCAAGAAGTGGGAATTCTACTAGAAGAGTTAACATCTGAAATGAATGCCAATAAGAGATGGAAAGTCTTTAATTTCTCTAGAGGAAAAACAGGAGATGGTACTTTGAGCCAGTTTGACCCCAGGGCGTAATGTGCATGCGCACCTAAGCAATAAAGCAGCAATTTCTCAGAGAAACTGAGAAATAAAGCTTCTGGGTTATTGGCTTCTTTGCACAAAGGCATGAGGTGTCAAACAAGCTCTTAATGGTTTCATGTAAACAGCAACCACAATGTCTTAATGAAGGTCATTATGTTCACCAACTTCCATGCAAGTACATCATCTCTTCATTCTCGCACATTCTCATTGGCACAGACTTTTGTCAATGATTCTTATCGCAACTTTCTGCATCATGAATACCATGAGAAGCCTTCAACTATGTTGTTTGAGGGCCATTGTCCTACAGCTAAAAGCTTATTTTTCCTTAGAAGCATTAAGCATAGGTTATTCAGCCTGCAATCACGTTCACTCTAACAAATTTCTCAGTATCTTTCCTCCTATCAGCAATTCACACCTCCAAGCGTCATAACTAATGAAACATTATCAAAGGTTTTGTCTGCTCGTGGCTAACATCTTTAATTTTCAAACCTGAAACTTTATAGTTAGATATATTCTATAGTTTTTCTCTGATTATATTTTTCTCATCTGTTAAAATGATATATATATATATATATATATATATACACACAAAATAATTTTCACACTCAAAATCAATCAAGTTCAGTTACCGAATAATCTAAAACTGGAGAACGACACTACAAGCATCAATTAAGAATAAAAAATGGAGCAATCAAACAAAAACCAGCAAAGAACCAGAGGAGAAGAACAGGACCATACCTATGAGTGACGCTTCAAGCAAGTGGGTTCTCCATAGAACTTGATCCATAGGTGACATAGTACCAAGCTTTGCACCCTTGTTTTGGATCTTAATAATGCTCATAAGGCTTGATAGGAGAATCACAGACATGGTACTAGCAATAGTTTTCACTGTAGCTGGACCTTTTCCCATCTTCAACTGATCCAAACTCTTGATCACCAGCTCTCTCAAGGGCCCAATCTTTACTAGTAATAATAATGCGACAATGCCCTCAGCAAAAAGAACCAAAAATAACAACTGAATCATCTTTGCTTCAGTACACAATGCCCACACACGGAGCTAGCTCTATATTCAAAAAGGTGTGAGCTTTATAAGCTTACAGATAAACTGAAACAAAAGAGAAGCTTTTTACGAGTAGAGACAACTGGGTGATCATCTTCGCCTCATAGCACCAAACCAAAATTCGAAACCAAACAGGAGTAAAAAAAAAAAAAAAGGAAATTTATATCAGTGAACAGTGCAGTCAGGTTTCATCTTTTAAAAAAAATGAAGTTCAAGGTTACAGATCTGTGTGATTAGGTCCAAGTAAAAAGACGGAAGCTTTTTCTAAGAATACCATTAGTTCTTTTGAGGGGAAATTTCTTTTGCCCTCTGAAAAACTAAACTTTAATGGTGCGGCTTGTGAGGGTTTATGGATTAGTAATAGATAAAATTGCAAACAAATTAGCTTTTGGCCAAGCTTAAAAGAGATTAAGAGAGTAAAAAGATAGGGAAATGGGCAAATGGGTATCAAAGTCAAAAGTGAAAGAAAAAAAAAACACCCAATTGCAGTGGAGAAAGAAAAGGGAATAGGAGGCAGAAAAGGACACTAGCAGCACCCATAAACAGATACTAGCATGTGTGCCTCACTGCATATTAAAGGAGCGTTTGGTTACGGGTTAATATGTGATTAGTAGGCTGTATGTATGTACCATGGAATACAGTCACTAGTACTGTTGTATCTGTACGTAGATTAGAGTTGAGAACTGGCTGCTTATAAACGACAAGGGGGATCTTTGATTGGCCTGGCACACCTCCCTAACTTCACGCTCAACAAAGTAACTGTACCTTGTCTCTGTATCCCTTCAAATTACTGAAGTACCATCCTGATGAGTGACTCTGTTTCTCTTTGGCTAATGTTTCTTTCATAATCATTGTCATACCCATACACACATTTGTAACTCTGCTGTAATTAAAAGCAAAGTTGATTGCTGGTCTGATTTCGTCTTTCCTTCAAGTGGGAAAAAAAAAATTGATAACAGATAAGATGGTTGTAGAATTTAGATTATAAAGCATCATTTCTGATTTGATGTTTATTTAAAGTTGATGATTTCATCAACCTGGAGTGTAAAATAAGGCTTGTAATGGGTAATACTAATAATAATGAATTTGTAAGTGGGTGCTGTTACAGCTAAAAAGCAAGACTGTAGAGTTTGTAGTTTGTATATTGGGCTTTCTTTGGCAGGTATTTCACCACACATAAATAGGCCCATGTCGAAACTCAGCCCCATAGATTTCCATGGCGTCTTCTAATTTTCCCATCAATCAACTGAATAATTGCCTTGGCAACAATGGCCAATTGGTGACCAAATGTTTCCTCGTGGGTAGGGGTTAATCTATTCCAACCGAACCGAATATGTCACAAGTTCAATAGCTATAAATTAAATATTAAATTACAACAATTATATTATATTTAATAATAGGCTTAAGCATGTATTCTTGTACATTTTTGGAAGAAAGAATATGCAAATTTTACATATAAATATTAAAGTGAACAAGCAAACTCGCAAAAATTTAATAGATTGAATTTTCTTTAGTTTGAGTTAATTTATTTATTAACAAATTCGAACAAGTTTATGTTCAACCAAATTTTAGATAATTAATAGTTATTTGCAGTGGCATTTATAAACTACACAGCCTGTAGCACAATCACCGCAATAATGTCGTTGCGGTCTAAATACTAATATGGGATAATTAAAAAAGTTTCTAAAACATTATTGCATATTATCACAACCTGCAAGTTTTTTTTATCAACGTAAAGATTCAAAGGCCCAAGAAATCTCTAGAATTCTTTGGAAGGCAGTGGAGAATTCTAGAACATTTTAGAATTATCTAGAAACATGTAGAATATGTAGATAAATATGAAATTGTATAGAACATTATAGATACTTAATCTTAGCCATTAGATTAAATTAATCATTACCGTCCATTGAGGAGGTGGAGGCCTATATATAGCTTAGAAACTTCATTTGTAATCATCAAGCATAATCAAGCAAAAGTTCAATGAAAAGGCAAATTCTCTCTCTAAAAGCTTCTCAAACTATCTTAAGCTCTCTATTGTTCTTTTTGCTATCTTAGCTAGCATTTTACCTATTCAAAAAATATGGTTGACTAGCTTACTTGTTTTAGTGAAGAGATTAACTAGTGTTGCACAAATTCATTAGTAAAAAGGCTAAGCCCGTGACAATATACATAGAGATTTATTGCAAGGATCGGACTATGAATAAGGCTACAAACGAATTTTCAAAAAAGATCATATTATATATATGGGCAAGTTTGGTATTACCATGTGACATTTTATTCTTAAATTCTTAATTTTTTTATTTTTATTATTTTAATTTTTCAAAATTAGTTTTCAAAAGAGTGTATTATTTACTCCAATTTATTTAAAAAAAATCAAAAGTATCTATAAAAACAATTTTGAAAAATAAAAGAAGTGAAAAGAAAGTAATAACAGAGTAGATGGAAGAGAAAAACAGTGTACCGTAGGAGCATTGAAGATAGTTTGGTGATGCAGTTGAGGATAATATGGGTAAAACCTAACTTTATTTATACACCATTATTCCCCAACAAGCTTCATGACCCCCCCACTACTTCTCCATTCTCTCTACATTTCTCCCTAATTGTCCTCAGTTTGTCTGAGCTGTACCATTGCTTTTTCTTCTAGATTATAAAATTCACAAAAATTACTAATCTCTTATAGTTTATTAGTTATAAAATTAAAACTATAACAACTAGTTTTATAACACTTGATGTCTAGCCATTAAAATTATAACTAGTTATTAATCTTTTACAGCGAGTGTAAATGGATTACTATAGTTTATTAGTCCTTCAATAAATAAATAAATTAATTTTATATAAAGTGTCGGTTAGAGACTATAATAATAAGTTGTTGAATTAATTCATAAAATTTATTTATCTGCCAGTCGGATTTCACCTTTAAATATAATTCAACTTTGCTAATAAACTACATAATTTATGAAATATTTTGAATGGATTAAATGACATCTTTAAATAGTTAATCATCGAGTTTTATATATAGGGTACTTAGTTTTTTTTTTCTTTTTTATTATTTATATTTGATAGGAAAACTTATTCTTTAGTTTCTTTTTTAAATTTTTTATAAATATAATAAAATCTCTTTATAGTTATAATGGAAATTTAAATACTAAATCTTTTTTAATTTGTTAGTGAAATGATAAATACCAGAAATAAAATAAGTAAATATTTTATCATATTATACAAATGAGATTAATGAGATAAAATAATACTACAATATAACAAAACATAACATACCATATTTTTTTTAAAGTTATATATACATATATTACTATGCAGAAAAATATTTGTTAAGTTGAGATTTAAAAAAATTATAATTTATTATTATAAAAAAATTATTTTTATTTATAATTTGCTTAAATTGAAATTGTAATTCTTTTTAATTTATGTAAAAGTTAAATCTATATGAATTATCACTATAAAAAAAATTTATTGTATAGTTTGATGACAATTTTAAAAGGAATATCCATGAATATTTAAAAAGTGACTTTTTGAAAACTGAGAAGTCGAGACTTTGGACTAAGTTTAAGGTGCATAAAACTGAGAAATTCAAGAATGTCTCCCAAAGAGAATTAGGACAGGTACATGACTTCTTATTTATGTAGTTCTGAATTCTCATAGATGTCAAAATTGTCAAAAACACATGTCTGTGTATATATATATATATATATCAGGTGGACCCAATTGTAATAACTTTTGGAATAATTAAGAAATTACCTCTTCCATATGTATGTTCATAAATACAAAAAGTTGTTGCCATTTCATTTTCAAATGAGTAATAAGATAATATTTTAAATCAATTTGATAATAATATAGCAAAACTAAAATGTTCCATGATTTCTTCTTCTTCTTCCTTTTCTGTCCAAAGGAAAAATGTTCTGATTTGTTATGCTTGCAATAATTAAAAGCTATATATCTTAAACAAGTCAGTGAAATTAGTTGTTTTATATTAACAAAAATTAGACTAAAATCTTATAGAGTATTAAAATTAAAAAAAAAAAAACTAAAAAAATGTATATTTGTTAATCCATCCAACTGGCAAGCCGACAAGAGTAATCAAATAAAATACAAAACCTTAAGGTCAAGACAGACAACTGTAATATAAATTATAACATATATAATGGACGGATACATTTACTAATAAAGGCTTCTTAATTTCTTAACTAATTAAGTTAGTTTAGACATTTATTAGTTTAATCTAATAATATATAATATTTTAATTAATAATTTATTTCTATAAAAAATTGTTTTATTAAAATTTTTAAATCACCAATCATTCTAATTCTTAAAAATAGTATATTTAAATAATAATTCATTCTTGCAATATAATTCTAAAAGTTCAATTATGTTAAAAGATTTTTTAAATTAGCGTTGATTGCAGTAGTAAAAGATAGCAATTTGATTATCTTAACCAATGAATTAATTTTTCTAATAACACAATAAATTTTGATTCTAACAAATATCATATCAATTACATTTTTAATATTGATTGTATATTTAATTTAATATTAATGTAATAAGTAAAAAATTAAAGAACCTATTAAAATAACAGTAATAATAGATAAGAAAAATTATCTGCATGATTTTTATATATAAATTTATAGGTATTTACAATTTATTAAAATGAATATTTCGAGATATAGTATAGAGTTGTTATATAAATTGATAATGCAAATAGTTTCCATTACTAATTGAAGTCAAATATTAACATATATCATTATCTTTTTATTATAAAAATATAAAATAATAATAATAATAATAATAATAATAATACTCTAATTGAATTATATCTAAAATATCAATTCTATAAATTATGTAAAATTTACCAACTTTATTTATAATGGAATTAAAATAAATAAAACATTATATTTATACTTATATAATATATATTTAGTATTGTCATAAATTAATATTTATATATCGAATGATAACGAATAAATTTGTTAATATTTACGAGTTAAATAGTAAATATTTAATATTCAATGTGAGACTTTATCAGCACAAGTTGTGCTCAACTTCTCAAAATTTATAAATTTAAATTCCATCTTATTAGAGATAGGAATCGGATGGCTCTAAGTTCAAGAATCATTACAAATTTAAATGATTTTGAACAAATAGAAATATCATGTCTAAAATTCATTACATAATTCGATTCTAGCTATGTGTGACTATTCTCCCTCTATATAATTTAAATTCATTTTATTCTATTTTTTTAAAATGAGATATAAAAAAATAGAAATTAAAAGCCACATAAGAAATTATTTTTCTGTAATTTTGGATAAATAAGTGAATTTTAAATTCTTATAATACTAAAAAATATTAAAAGATAATTATCTCAATAATAGAGATAAATGTTCTTTTAGAAAAAGGAATAAAAATAATTATAATAAAAATAATATTAGTGGAGAAATAGTAATATTTCTCTAGAACTCTATCTATATTAAATCACTTAAAAAAATTATTACTTTTAGGATATGAATAATTATAATAAGATATAGCATTTTATATATTAAGAGCATTTTCAACAACACTATTCTTAATATTTTTCTATATTATATTACAAATGATTGACTAACTATTTTAATTTGGTTTGAAAAGTATGTATACTTCAATAATATTTTTCATTTTACTTCTTAATTATTTTTTATTAATAAAGTAAAATAGAAGAAATATGAATAAAGAGAAAGAATGTGGTTTTAAAAAAAATTAAAAATAAATAAATAAATAACAATAAAATATATTTTAAGAGACAATTTCTCCCTCTTAAATCTAAAAAATAAAATATAAATTACGAGTTTCTTAAAAGCCTAATTTTTATATATATTCTTTGTTCAGAGCTTATTAGAAATATTTTAAATCTATTAAAATTTAAGATTTCTTTTGGTAATGTTTACATATATTTCAATAAATATGAATTATTAATTGTGATTTTTATTTTTCTTGTTATTATTTTCTAAGAGCAACAATTGGCAGAAGTAAGAAAAAAGGTAAAATATGGGGCCACATAGGAAAAATACTTCTATAATTTTTAGAGAAATAAATAAAAATTAAATTCTCATAGTACTAAGAAATTAATTACCTTAAGAATATTAATAATTATAATGAAAAAATAATATTAAAAATATAAATTAATCATAAAGACAATAAGAGTAGTAATATTCCTCTAAATTTTATCTATTTTAATTTTTTTTAAAAATTAATTATTTTAAAAAATATGGATAATTATAATAAAAAATAATAGTAATATAATTTAATCTAAAACTATATAGAAGGAATAAAATTCCTCTAAAATTCTTGATCTATATTAAATTTATCAAAACTTAAAGTATATGGAAACTAAACTAGAAAGTTAAAAAGGAAAACACTTTTTTCCAGATTTTAGATAAATAAAGAAAATATTATAGATTTGGTATTTTATATTTCTTTTTTTTATTTTAGTGTTTAACCAATAAATTAGCTTAAATCTAAAATATTTTAATTTTTAATTTTTTCTTCCTTTTTCACTTTCTTTTATCCATTTTAAGCATTATTTTTTTATAGTTTTTGTTTGTCTCTAGAGAAATTAAAAAAAAGAAACAATAAAATTATTTTTTTTCTCATTCATTCAAGTAAAAAATTTAAAAATATTAAATAATATTTTTTAATTTTTTATCTTTTGCATCCACTTAAAAAAATAAAAATAAAATATACTCTTTTACCTCAAAACAATAAGAAAACAAAGAGGAATGTATTTAAGCTTTCTAAAAAAATAATTTTGGAAAATAAAATGATGATAATAATTTGAAAAGGAATTTAGTCCAACATCTTTAAACTTTTAGTGTTAAAAATATAATAAAAATTAGAAACAAGACCAAAGAAAATAAAGAGTGAAAATAACACATAGAAAAATTGTAAAAACATATTTTATATGTAAAATAAATTAAATTATTATTTTTATATATAAAATGCAAGAGATCCTATAACATATATAAATTAACAGGTTTATATATTTAATTAGAAAAATAATTCAAATATTTAAATATAAAAAATCTAATATTTAAAATATTGAATTTGTAAGTATCCCATAAATCAATAAATTTTAAATTCTTGAAATACTAAAATATGATTAGCTTTAGAAACATAGATTATTATAATAAAAATAATATTAATAATATAATATTTATTTTCTATAAGTAATAATATTCTGCAATTGTTTTTTATTTATATTAATCTACTAAAGATTTTAGTTCTAAAAAATAACGATATGTATGTTTAATTCTTTTTATATATAAAATCTTTTTAGCTTTATTTATATATCAACTAATAAAATATATTAGTATTAAATTTAAATTTTTTAATTTTATTTTTAATATTAGTAATTCTCAAAGACAGAGAGAAGCTAAAATAGAAAATTATGTAGAAAAAACAGTCATCTTAAGATTTTTATAAATATATAAATTTTAAATATATATAATGCTACAAATAATAATTACCTTAAAAATATAAATAATTATGATTGATAATTGACCAATAAAAGGAGATTATCTATAAAAAAATATTAACAGAATATCAATCGCCACTCTGATAATTAATTATAATTGAAATCCAACTAGTACAATAAATTGTCAAAGCTATATATAAGAAAACAAATATAACATTTCAGGCATGTATTATATTCACAGCTCAAATACATACAACTTTCGTAATCTATTTAGACTGAAGCAGTTCTTAGAAAATTCTTCTAAATAAATAAAAAAATAAAGTTTCATATTTAGTTAATATAATTTTTTAAAACTAAGGAATAGAAAAATACTTTTTAAATCTCTATATTTATAGATGAATATAAAAAATATTATTTTATATCTAGAAAATAACCAAATTCACTATTACTTTTTATTAATACCTATCTTTTTTTTTTTAATTTTCAATTGCTTTTACTTAATTCTCGATTCTTTATCTTTAAATGAAAAATAAAAACTAGAAAACTTGAAAATAAATAAGAGAACTAAAAATTGAAAAACTAAAAGAATTTCCACAACTAAACAATTTCGAAATTTTTTAAGGAGCCATTTCCCTCCATTGATTATAAATGTGATAATTTTTCACTAAAATTGATAATTAAAACAAAAAAAAAATAAATTTGAGATCTTTTATTCCTAATTGATATTCAATATCATATTTTAAACTTATAAATTTTTATAATACAATTTAATTTAAAAATCATGTACTAAAATAAATTGCTTATATTATAAATTGAAAAAAAAAGAAAGGATTTTTGACAAACTAGGTTAAAACAAAATGACCAAAAAAAATAAATGAGAGGAATGTTTTTTGATAAATGAGCAGAGATATTGAAATATAAACTAAGGATTAGATCTGACAATGTAAGATTTTCCTTTACAAAATAGAATATAATTTAATCAGGACTAATATTCTACCATAATATAAAATTTAAAATCCCTAACAACCTTAAGGAAAAAAAAAAAAAAAGAATGTTAGGTTAATTAATAATATTAAAATATTTTAAAAGAAAGAAAATGAAAGTTGAGCAGAAGTGTTTCAACAGAAGAAGACAAAGACTATTCACCGCTGACAAAGACACAAACGCAGCTTTTTTTATGGTTTATATTATTTTTCTTCTCTACTCAGCCGCCATTAACAGACTCACGCCGTTAACTTCTACACTGTGTTTGGAATCAGTTTTTTTCTGTTAAAAATTTCTGTTTGGGAATTAATAGGAAGAGGAAAGAAAATAAGTATTTGTTGGATATTAATTATTCTGTTCTGATTTTTAATTTTCTATCCAGTTTTTAAATAATGTAATTAACAAAATATTTATCTTTGCTTTTATTTTTTAAGACAAAATGTAATATTTAATTTCAAGAAATTATAGAATAATTTATTTTCTAAAAGTAATTTTTTATCATAAAAAAAAATAAAAATCCAATCTTTACATCATCTTATCTTGTCTGCCCTCTTATATTTCCTCCTCTTTTCAGACGTGAGCATGAAAAAGTAAATCTTTCTTCCGCCTTTATTTTTCCTTCCTTCTTTATTTTGCGCTCTTCCAAACACGGTGTTCGCTACCACTAACAGGAAAAATGGGAAAAAGAAAACTACTACTTCCACACAGAAATTCATTTCTTCCAGGCTAAATAGTTATTATACTATACAGTAGAAAAATGGTGTGGAAGCAATGGAAACATCCTGCCAGCTGCTAAGGTTAAGAAGATGAAACATGACAAAGAAGAAAGAATAAAAATTGAGACTTTTTTTAGGGGTGCAAGTATTATTTACACAGAGAGAGAATGGTCAAAGATTACCGGTGGCTCCTGTCAATGGTTGATAAACCCCTTCTTCTCTTTAATCTCTCTATTATTAAAACGTATAAACACGCTCTTCTTTCTCTGTCTAAGACTAAAAGTCTCCCTATAGACTCTTTCTTTCCCTACTCGCTTTCTCTCTCTACAATTCTCTCTCTCTCCGTGTGGTAAGAAGAGAATAGTCTGCCTTTCTTTCTTGCTTTCTATATTTCTTTGGTGGGTTTGTTTTGTTTTGTTGGAGCTGCTTTTGAGGGTTTTCTTGTCAGAAGAAAAGTTGAATTTTGGTTTAAAGACTGTTTCTTTTGCTTTCTGAGTTTTGTTTCCTTGGAGCTTTTGAGGTTTTTTCTTGTCAGAGTAAATCTTAAATTTTGGTCCAAAGCTTTCTCTCTTTGCTTTCTGGCTTTTGTTCCTAACTTGGCGGAGAGGGGAAAATGGCAGTAAGTTCTTCTTGCTTCCTTTCGATTTCTTTATGATTCTTTCGTTGTTGGGTTAATTTTATTGTTTGATGTTTGATTACAGTAGAAATACAAAATTAGTGCTTCTGGTTAGTAAGGACCAAAGACATATTCTTTATGGTTTCAGTTAATTTGGTTTACCTTGACTGGCATTTGGTAATGCTGGGTTTTTTCTCTTATCAGGTGATAATTGCTCTGCAGTTAAACTGGTCCTTTTTTTTGTTTTTTTGGTAACCTGGGGTTGGCTTGTTTTATGTTCTTGGAGTATGAATTATGTGGATTTGAATTAGTAATGAGGTCTCAGTAGTAAACATGATAATGGAAAATTAGAACTTTGATGAATACTTTATGTAATTATTGTAGAAGGAACAAAATATTTAGTCAAATCTTATTATTTAATAAACAATTTAGTTAAATTGGCAGTTTCTGTGTCTGAATTTGGTTTTTATTGCTTGATCCATTAGCATAAAAGGGAATCGTGCCATAAGGAATGAATACAAACTAGGATTATGTCAATATCAATAACAAATGGTAAAACATATTTAAATCACCATAACTTGAGAAAGAATTTAACAACTCAGTTGCTTACATGATAATAGTCATAATTCTAATATCGTGATGACTCGTGAGATGCACTAGTTTTAATTTTATTGTTTACAAACTATCTTTTTGTGCATTTTCACTCTAGTTAAGAGAATGCATTTTTCTTGGGACCTTTGAACATCGTGAGATACATATAAGGAATATTGCTCATAGTCTATAGATCAAATAGTCTGTTGGAGCTGTGGAATTGTATAGATTAGGTGTTTGCTTTGATTGTATATTCGGTCAGTTATACATATATTTTCCTATTGTACTATAAAATATCTTTCTCTTTTGTTTTCTTTCCAAAACTAATATTGCTCATCATGTTGATTAATGAGATTAGTTATTTGCATAACTTTGAAGTTGAAGCTCATGTAGCGGACATTTATTTTATTCTTCATCCAGTCCATAGTCTCCCTTTTTATTTCTAGATTGATCCACATTATTGCTCATCATGTTGATTAATGAATTAGTTATTTGCATACTTTTGAAGTTGAAGTTCATGTAGTGAACATCTTCAATTCTTCACCCAGTAGTTAGTCTCCCTCTTCAATTCTAGACCATATTTATCAATTTTGTTTGCGACTTCATAGCTGGCTTTCCCTGTTTACCATGGAGGTTAGCTGCTGCTTATTTGAAATTGTAGTTTGAAGTTTCATGCCAGGAAACTGAATTTTCCTCTATTGTTTTCTACTTTTAGTTTTTCTACCTTATGTTATTTTATTGGAGTATTAAAATTTTATACTCAAATTTTGTCTTTTAATTGCAAATGTTCTGGTCTTACTTATTCACCTTTTGGTTTTACTGGTTAAATAAAGCTGGGAAAACCACTAGCATTATACCTTTCTTTGGTGCATGAATGAATAAAATTCTTTATAGCACACGAGTTCTGTAATTACAAAAAATTCAGGAGCAAACATGTTTCCATTTCTTGTGTAATGTGCTCGAAATCATAACTGGTTTTTCTCATAATATGTGTTGTGAATAGCAATTAGAATACCATTTCCTTAGTTTCGTCTTTTGACATAAGCAATGTGCCCCTTTTCCCCATTTAACTTTCTGCATTCACAATTGGAGCCAAGGGCCCAGTTTCACTCACAAAACATTATGGGAGGAAAATACGAGAGAGCTTTCTCTTGGAAACTTGTAGGTTTACTTCTTTTACCCTCTCTATTCATTTATGAAGACCAACAGATGCGTAAAGCTAATAATGAAACTTTTTGTCTTTACATTGGATGTTGAACAATGGCCACCTGAAATCACCTTTAGGTATGTTAATTCAGTCAATTTTAGGTGGTAGAAGGATTGTTTAGGGACTTAGATGCCAGTGGCTTGGTTAGCATCCCTCTCTTATTTGTGAATGCTAATTAAGGAAGTTTGTTCTTTTGAAATCATTCTTTTGCTTCACTAATTATCCAATGATGTTGTACTCTGGTAAGCCTGCTGTTTATTATAACATCCTAGCAAGCATTATTTGATGGATCACTCTATCTATTTGTTGAATTAGGAATTGCTAATACCAGATAAGACATTGGCTTTTGATGATTGGTATGGTTGACTTAACATTTCGTCATTTTTCTATTTCTGAATTGTCTCAAGTCTTTTTGTTTGTTTATTGAAAACAAGCTGGATTATCATATCCCCCTTCTCCTTTGGAGAAAATTTAATCTGGGCATTTTCATAACATTTGATTGTTGAAACGGTTGTAGATGGTCTCGCGCGCTCGAAGCTTTGTCTTTTCTCATCCCTTGTAACTCCATTCTTATATGTACCATATCGAACATACTAGGATCAAATGGTATAGTCTATAGATATGCACAAAACAACTTGTGAACCTCACTCTTTCTGATCCTTAATTATCCTCTAAAGTTCTTTCCCTAAAAACTTTGTTTTAGTGTTAAGAAAACAATTTTGTCTCTTCTGAGATGGTAACTTTTGAAGAAAGATGGATTGGCAGGCATATGGTGTCAGCTATAAGAAGGATAACTGAGGATTATAAATGTGATCATGGTAGGAAACAGAAATTAGAAGTTAATTGAAATTGTAAGCCTGCTTCAAACTAAGAAATCATAAGGATGAAGTTAAAAATGTCGAGCAACAAGAATCATTTGTTGAGTTCCCCAGTTGACATGCATAATTTAACTAAGAAATCACGAGGGCATGAAAATTGAAATGTTGAGCAACAAGAATAAATTGTCTAGTTCTCTGGGACATTCTATTATTAAATATGAAAGTAGCCTCACGGTTGAGTGTGCTGCAGTTGTCTTCATCTAATTAAATCAGAGAAAACTATTCTGATTAATCATAAGTCTTTTAAAATTTAGCCTTGTATCCTTACTGATGCATATTTGTCCTGGTTACCATTTCTAACGCGAGCATGGTTGGTTTATTGGTATGTATAGACCACTCATCCCTCAGGAGGTGAATAAACTAATAAAACTTTAAGTGCACAAAGCATACTTGATTTGCGGTTGATTCATCTTTCAAACTTACGTGTGGTGCATGGATTTTCTCACCTCGGTCATATCCTTGTATGTTCTAGTTGATAGTTGAAGGTACAAAAAGAAAGTTTGGTATAGAGAGTTAGAATGATAAGTTTCACAGTTTTTCTTTCTTTTGATCCCTAATTTTACTGGACTTTGTTAATTTAAACTACTATTAACATCACACATTTAGACTGATGAATAAGTTTAGCTTGTAGTTGAGCATTCTGGTGATATCTCTTGAAATTCTCTTCACTGAAATCCCAAATGGTTGTATTTTTCCTCTTTCTTGGTCTTCGTGATAAGCTATTTAAGAATCCTGAGAAGATCTAGTCAACCATTGAATATATGGTTATGCAATGCATTTGTTTAACATATCTCTTGCTTAGAATTTAAATTGCACGTTCCTTCTCCTTATCAGCACCTTTTCCTCCTTTTCCTACCAACCCTTGTAATTGACAAGAAAATCAAAATCTTAGACTCAATTTCTAAGATGTGTAGAGTTGTTATCAGATCTTAGACTCAATTCCTAAGATGTGTAGAGTTGTTATCAGACTGCAACTCAAGTAATCTAGATCTGTACTTACACTTTTAGACATGAGATGTCTAAAAGCTCAACTGGTTTAAGTTAATTTTAATGTAAACTCATAGTTTGAACAGATTTTCTAGTTTTTGTATACATTTTAATCTATTCTTACATGCCTTCACCATTTATTTTAAAAATATAATCTATTCCTATATGCATTCACCATTTACTGTAAGATATAACATGTTCTTTTGTTCCATTTTATTTTCTTCCTTGTTTGCAGTGCTCTTTTACTATAGCAAATAAATTATTCCAAACCTTGGTCGTGCCTTAGGTGTGATGTGAGTTATTTTACCTCTGATTGTTGCAGAGAGATGCTGACCTAATTAAAAGCCAATAGCATGAATGGGATAAGATACTGATTGGTAGAATAGGACTTCTCCTACTCAGAATATTATCCATTATGGAATAAGATACTGACGAAACTTTATGTTTGGATCTTACCATCTTTCTTGGTTTGTTAGTCTACCTTGATTCACCTATCTGTAGCCTTATGTGCAGCAAAAGGAAAGCCCAGTATGGGCAATATGATATCTCTTCACTTTATAAATGTGACTTGCTGATCCTGATAGATGAATTGTCAAAATTTTTGCATGGACGAAAATATTTGTTGCTTCTATAAATGGCTTTCTTGTAGATAATAATCTCTTGTTTTTGTGGCAGCAACGTTCACATGTGCCAAAGTTTGGCAATTGGGAAAGTGATGAGAATGTTCCTTATACAGCTTATTTTGATAAGGCTCGAAAGGGTAGAGGTGGGAAGATGATAAATCCAAATGATCCTCAAGAGAATTTGGATTCAGTCTCTGATTATTCAGACCCAGCTCAAGGTCCTCCTGAGGGCAGAGTTGTATCAGAGGAACCTACTGGGCAGGGAGCTGTTAGACGTGCACATGAGCGTCAAAGTAGCAGGGAAGATGGTGATCTCAGACAGTTTACTGACTCTCCAGTGCGCCATGACAATATTAATCGGAGAGATTCGGCTCCTCAGCGTTACGGAGGCCGCGGAGTAAGTTATGGTGAAAGCCACAAACGACCTGGAAGACAAAGTGCACAAAGCATTGGGTCTGATAATAGCCTGGAGCAGTCCCCACTCCATCATAAGGCTAAAATTTCCGGGAGAGGTAGTGGGGCTCCATCTCCTGCTTGGGAAGGAAAAGGCTCATATGAGAGCAGCCACGGTACTCCTGGAAGATCTCGTTTGAAACCAAAAGGCGATGAAAGTGTAAATTTCCTTTCTTTTCTAGAAATTTTGTTACTTCTATATTCATTTGGCTGATTGTTGTTGGTCTTTTGAAGTAATTTTAGTTTGATAATGATATTCTTTCTGAATTGCTTATGTGGAAAAAGTCATCTTATAACATAACTAACCTTGGTGGGAATCTGACCTTGTCCTTTTGAGACAAATTGGATTCTTAAAGCTACTATAATGTAATGCTTTTCTTTCCTGGATCCCAACTCTTGAAAACAAACAAAAAGGCTCAGGATGAATAATTTCTTAGTTTTATTTCTCTCAATGCTTGATCTTTTACTGAAATTTTTTCGCTTTTATTGTTTTCGGTGTGGCAGCCAGATAAGGGTGCTGCTGTTCCGAAATTTGGCGAGTGGGATGAGAATAACCCTGCATCAGCTGATGGCTACACTCACATTTTCAACAAAGTGAGGGAGGAAAGGCAAATTGGGGCAGGGAAAGTACCTGGCATGCCTTCCGAGTCACCTTATAGAACTAGTCGTAAGCCAACCTCCAGCAACAGCTCTAAGGTATGCCATTATTGCCTGTATATTTCCAAGTTCACAAGTTCTTCTACTTGTGGGTTATCTTATATCATTTCCTTTTTCTTCTCCTATTTACTTGTTCAATTTATTTTCAGAGCTGCTGCTTTCCATGGGGCAGAAAATGATATCTTTGAATTTGTCGATAATTATGAGTGTGGAACTTGTAAATACTTTGAAGGCTATCTTCGTGCGGAGTTACTCATTTGACTACATTCTCTCTTTTTATTTGTGTGGCTTTGTTTAGTGTTCTGTTAAAAAGTGCAGTCTTATCTTTATTGCTTTCACTTTTAGATTGTTCTGCAGTATGCTATTTATCTTTCAAATTATATTTGGCTGGAAGAACCAGATACAAATTCTTTTGTTCTAAATTCTAATCTAGACATTATAATTTTCCTTTTCGTCTCTTATTGCTTCTCCATTTGTTTGCATAACTGATTATCATCTGCCAGGAAAAGTCCCCTTTCCTCCGATGACGGCATGACTATCAACTGTCACCTCCCATAAAATCTATACGAGATAGAAAATTTTCATTTCACATTTTCTTTTGTTGTTGATATTTAACTATGAGGGGCATATTCAGCATTCTTTATCAAGACTTGTTGATATCTTTTGGTACTTGAACAGTGAGACATGCATGCACATGGTGCACGTACATTGTGTCTGATGAGCTCACTTTTATATGGACTTTATATTTGTAGTCTAACAGACCATGTCCACCACCTTGATCAACTCATCGAGTAACCATTTTCAAGTAATAAGAGTCAAATGGCCTCATTTGTGCAAATAAAAGCCAACTAATTCGAATCCCAAATAGTTTTATTCTCTCGTGTGTGTTAGACTTTGGAATTTAATGAGAATATTAAGCAGCAGCAGCACCCATGTGTTTTATAAGTCATGCAACTTCCTAGTTTTAGCCTCATTCTTATTTTATTACTCTTAATGCTTTGTTTGATTTGGAAGTGGGAAATGGATTGTGATTCCTGAATTAGGGTCCTTCTTTCCTATGCATATAAAGAGCACAAATTATTTATGACTGTTCTATATTGGCTAAATGCATATTTAGTCCCTGAACTATGCGGTTTTTTTGCAATTGCCTCCCCCTTGGTTTACTTGCACCTCTCAACTTTTCATTTTATTACTTTTAACATCTCAAGTAACAACTGTTTGACGTGTGAGTCACAGCCATTGTAAAACACTTTGAGAGTAACTTGAATGAGTCATTAAGTATTAAAATAATAAAATTAATTAATTAAAAGTAAATTAAAACACATTGTTTAAGTGTATATTTGCCTAATTTTTATCTTCAATAAAATAAGAGGGGCATAATTTTAACTTTCAATTTAACTAGTTTAATACATGTACTTTGTGCGAAATTTAATTAAATATTTTATTGATAAATTATATATATTTTATTTACAAATTCATTTTTTATTCATATATTATAGTTAAATTTATTATACTTTATATAATAATTATATATTGTTGCAACAACATTTTTCGACGACCCACGCGCAAACTATCCTCACAATTCCTATAAGCACAAGGACACTTTGATTTGGCACTATCATGTCGCCGGATGCTACACCGTAGGCTTAAGTTTTTCTCCAGCACTCACAACAAGCAAGACTTTCAGCACCTCAAGCAAATATGATGGCCACGAGAGCCCGTAGATGGAAGCATCTGTGGACAATGAGAATCGCGAATAAAGTTAAAATGTTTCTATGGAAAGCATTATCAAATGCTCTACCTATAGGAGCATTAATGAACCAAAGAGTAGGTGCGGATGGGGAATGTCAATTTCTCAGCATATATGGCGCCGGTCACCATTAGGTATCATAGCTTCAACTTTTCACATGGATACAGTTTCTTTAGCTTGGGATAAACTTAGCCAGATCATACAGAAAGAAAGCAACGAAGACTCAACAATCAACGTGATGGTATGCACATTGTGGAATACATGGAAAGCAAGGAATATGAGGTTGTTTCAAAATAAATGGCTATCTGAAGAAGAGATTATTGTAGCAACAGAAAAAAGGAAATACTCCATTTCAAATAAGCAACAAGAGAAGAAGGATTGACAATCATTAGACACATCCCAAATCTGCATACTCATCAACATATCCAACAAGATTGGATTAAAATTAATTTTGATGTTGCAAGCAGAAGCCAAAGACATAAAGAGAGCGTGGGATTCATTGCTAGAAATGCAAATGAGGAAATCATTCAGTCTGGCTCAAGAATATATATATTGGCATTTCAGATCATTCATTCTAGAAAGTTTGGCTTTAAGAGATAGCATGGAATGTGTATCAAAACTCTCATAGCCAGAAATGATATTTCTAAGAGATGCATTAAGAGTTATTCAAACAGCAGCAACAAGCATTATTTTTAATGATATCCAGGAGTTGGTGAAGCTATTTTCAATGGTTAAATTTTCCTAAGAAAATCAGATGTTCGAATCTTCATCTGCACATTATTTCGAGTATGTAGATGCGCGTAGTTTGTTGATCGAACTCCGACGGTTGGAGGAGAGTAAATTGGCTTAGCAGGCGTCTAGAGTTATGCTTTCGAATATGTGTCTAGAGAGAATTAGCTGAAAATTAAGTAGAGTTATGCTTTCGAATATATGTCGAGAGAGAATTAACTGAAAATTAAGTGAAGGTATAATCGGTTGATGCTTGCACAGCGCAGGTGAGTGAATAAATTTATAACATTGTACTTTCTAGTAATATATTATTTATAATTATATTTCTATAGATAGTTGAAATATTTAAATGTATTTCTAAACTTTATTATTTTTCAGAGAAATTAGGAACAATGAGTGGTAATTTAGTTTTTTATCTTATAAATGAATATGAATTTATATAGCTGGATAAATGGGCATACACTCATTTATGAGATTGCACCTTAAATGTTGGGTGTAATCAGAATATACCATCTTTAGGACATCGCTTAGTATACACATCGCTTTTAGCGTATATGCTAGGTGGTGTCTTTTGGGAGCTTATTGTTTGCATACATATTGTTAGTTATTTGCATTTCGAGATCTGTACAGTTGAGACGTATGAGCACCTAAAGTTACTAGAGATTAGTATGATACATATATGAGCGTATATTAATTTTTATTGAATTATTTATTTTATTTTATGTTATTTTTCCTCGCATGATATTATATTCTAAATGATTTGCCGATGCTTTCCGAGATAAGTTGAGAATATGTGTTTTTGTTGACTTTAAATGAGAAGAAGAATTTTAGTTGTACATTCGGAAGAGATTCTTTATCTATTCAGATTTATAAAATTTCACTTATCCGGCTAGATTTACTGAATAAATATTTATATTTAGAAAATCTATAGTATTATTTCCAGCTAAAAAGTACTAAAAGATAATATAGTAATATACATGTTTTTTTTCAATCCTTGTTTGTTCTTATTTGTTATATGTTTATCCTCTCATTGAGTTTTACTCACCCTTATTGTCCCCACTAGTATTATGCAGGATGTTAAAAGTTAGATTAGATCAGAAGCCGATAAGCCAAGCAGTTAGAGCTTTGGGTTGCTAGACTCCATAATCTGAAAAAATAAAGATTAAGAATTAAAAATTTGATAGTTAGGTCCAGTTCAGATATGGCCGTTACATGATGTGGTTTAAGAAAAAACTTAAATGACTTTAATATCTTCTTATTAAAATATATTTTTTAAAGTGTTTGTAGGTAGAAATTATAAAATTTTGTAAAACTATATAATCTTCATACTTTTTTCTATAAATTAATAAATAAAAAATCATTTAAAAAGAAAAAAAAAAGGTTATAGATGGATGCAAATTTTAAATTTAAACGAGTAAAAATAATAAATAAAAGTAATTAAACTATAGAAAAAAAAGAATAAAAATATTTTTAATGAATTCAAATTAGTAAATAAAGAAAAATAAAAAATAGATATATCAAATGAATAACTAAATTTAAAATAAGATTGAAATATAGCAAGAAATGACCATATACAAGTAAAAAAAATTAATTAATTAATTAAAATAATAACAAAAGAAATATATATAAAAATTTAAATTTAAGTAGTTGTTATTATTACAACTGTAACTTAAAAGAGAAAATAATCACCCTTTATAAATTAATATTTATAAAAAAGTGACAAATGCCGTGTTTTAGTAATCTTATATTCGCAAGCTGTGGTTAAATTATTATTTTTGTTTTAATTTATATATATATATAAAATAAACATTTAAACTCTATTTTTGTAATTTAAACACTTTAAATTTTATATTTAATTTATCAAATATATGAATTCTATTTTTTATAATATTAAAATATCTGACACTTATATATAGATAATTTTTTATTTTAAATAATAATATATAATTTTTTTTATTTTTTAGAATATTAGCAATGTATTTTAATATTGATTCCAATAACCTCCTACTGAAATTGTCATGCCTTTAATTTTATGTGATAAAAAACAAATAAATTGCATCAATATTAGAGTTGTTAACTCATTCTTAAATGCTTTATAGAGATTTTTCTCTTATTATTTTAGTTTAATAAATCATATAAATTTAAAATTTGAAATATTTTCAATTATTTTACCAAATGAAAAAAGAAAAAGATAAATAATAGGTTTGATTATTAGATTTTCTTCTGAATTTTAACTAGGATGATTAAAATATTAAAAGAAATTATTTTTAAATTATTTATTTATTTAAACTATGTTATTTTTTATTATAAAATGGATTAACAACTCTAAGACTAACTTAACTCATTTTTCTTTAGTTATTCTTACTGAAATTATAGCCATCTTAAAAAAGTTTGGCTCATAATTTAAAGGGGCATTTAACATTCAAGTTGTGAAATTTTTTTTGTTAAAAAATTTTTCTTTCAAAAATTTTAAAGTTATTTTTGAAAATAAAAATAACTTTTCTAAGAAAATGCTTTCAAAGAAAATTTTATAAAGAATAAATGAATCAATTACTTAAATTAAAAAATTAAACTTATCTTTTTAAAATGCAACAATAATTATAAATATACCATTATCAGTAATTTGCTATTAAATTTATGTTAGAGTGATATAATATCACGATATTCAATGCATTTTTATTTTTATTTTATTAACATTTGTGTTTGGTTAAATTCATAAGATTTATAAAATCTATTTATAAATTTTAAATTTTATAAATGTTGATTGGAGTGAAAGTTATATTGCATTTGGTTGAAATATAGTTTATAAAATTTATTTATAAATTTAAATTCTATATGTTTTAGTTAAAATAAAAATTAAATTTAAAATTCTATATAATTAAATTGATGGAATTGATTGTAGCTCAATTAAATTTTAGCAGGATATGTAGAATTCTAAATAAATTTCAAATCAATAAGTAAATAATTTTATAACATCAGAAAATCTCTTTTTATTTTATTTTATTTTTTTATATATTTTTTAGATAAAATAATTTTTAAATAAAATTTATTCAAAATATAAAGTTAAATTAAAACTCTATATAAGTAAATTTGTACATTTTTTATTATAATTAAGCTAAATCATAATAAAATATAAGTAAAATTTATGAAAATATTATATTAACAGGTTAATATATTTTATAATATAAAATATTCTTTAATTTATTATTATTTTTCACTTATATTTTTTTCTAAAATGAATAAAATCAAACAAGCGTCCTGTAAGTATTGGTCAAACAATCACACCGGATAAAAAGAAGAAAGCAAACCTGAAGTTTTGGGCCTAAGTTGAGTTCACTCCTTATTGGACCTGCCCTGGTCATTTATTACGTGTATACAAATTTTTTTATTATATTTATTATACAATAATCTTTTGTCTTATTTTAGGAATCAATCAAACAAAAAGTGAGATCTAGAAAACAAACAGTCTTAATTTAAGCTAGACCAAACCTCCAATATAAACCATCGGATCAGCATACTTCTTCGATCATCAACACTCGTTAGCACTACAACAAATCTACAGGAGCAAAAGGCCGAATTATAATGGAGCCGGGTACACTTAATTGTAATCTTAGATCAAGCCAGCGTCGTAGAAATAAAACGTAGCGCCAAAACTTGGCGGTCAGTCAAAAATTTTAAAAATTTCAGAAAAACTATAACGCCTAATTCAAAACCAAAACTAAAATTGTTATCCTTTTGACTTAGAAGATAAAAATAAAAAGAAGAAATTATAGATTCCTCTGTCTCTCTCTCGCTAAAGATCTGGGTTTCTAGAGTTTAGAGCTGAATCATTTGAAATGAAATGGAAGATTTCTCATTTTCTCCTCAAAATCTCAGGTACTAATTTTCATTGGGTTTTTCTTTTTCGGACTCCATTTAGCTTACTATTCAGTTGGGCAAATTCACAAACAGTTCTTGTGTAATCTTTTTGCTAATATTGGCGCTCTCTCCCTCTCTCTCCTAATCTTTGGGCAAATTAACTGATTATATCACATTCGAACTCTGTACCATGTTCAATTTTCAATCTCTTTCTTTGTCTAAAAGTGTTATCCGCTTTTCCATGTGTACTTAATTGAGCAATTAGGGCACACCAGTCCACTAAATAACTCTAAATTTTTAGCATTTGAGATTAGTAAGTAGCAGTATTTGTTTGTTTAGCGAATTGGGTTATTATGGTGAGGGAGCAAAGAGTCGAGTCATTTTACAGTCGGCTTCGTGAATCAGTGTCAGCTTCATCACTCTCACCATTACTTATATTCCCTTCAACTTCTGATGTAGACTCATTATGTGCACTCAAAATTATATTTCATATCCTTGAATCTGATTCTGTTCGTTATGCTTGTTATCCCGTGTCTTCCTTTCAAGAAATTCATAAATATGCGGGTCCTGATTTGAGTTCACAAAATTCAACTGATCCCATTTCAATTCTATTAATAAATTGGGGTTGTCAGCGTGATTTAAGGAGGCTACTTAATTTAGGTACTAAAGCCCGTGTTTTTGTTATTGATTGTCACCGGCCCATCCACTTGCATAATTTGAGTGATCAAAATGAGAGTGTGATTGTGCTTTATTCTAATGACGATGAGCATCAAGCTGATTTAGCTTATGATTTTGATGTGTCGGCTTTGGCTAATGCTAGCGAGTTAAATAGTGATGATGAGGGTGGTGATGAGAGCGATGATAGCGAGGAGGACAGTGAGAGTGAGGTAGAAGAGGATGGGAGTGGGGGTTCTAGGAAGCGAAGGAGGGTGTCAAAAGAGAATGAAGATGACCCAGTTCGGCTATTTAGGAAATTAAAGAGGGAATATTATCATATGGGTACTTTCCATGGCAAGCCATCTGGGTGTTTGATGTATGATTTGTCACATTCATTGAGGAAGAATACAACTGAGTTGCTTTGGTTGGCTTGTGTTTCGCTAACTGATCAGTTCGTTCATGAGAGGTTAACTGATGAGAGGTACCAGGCTGGGGTTATGGAGCTTGAACAGCATATTAACAGTTCAGGGAATTTGGAGGCTGTTTCTATGGTAACTCTTAAAGATGGAACAAAGATTAGAGCTCCTGAATCATCAAGGATTGCATATGAAGATGAACCAAGACTTATGTTGTTAAGGGAGTGGAATTTGTTTGATTCAATGTTGTGTTCTTCATATATTGCTACTAAATTGAAGACATGGAGTGACAATGGAATGAAGAAGCTAAAGCTTCTCCTTGCAAGAATGGGATTTGCGCTTGTGGATTGCCAGCAGAAGTTTCAGTACATGAATCTTGAAGTGAAGCGAAAGATGAAAGATGAGTTTGAACGGTTTTTACCCGAATATGGGCTTACTGATTTTTACTACAGGAGTTTTTTGAGGTTACACGGGTATAGCTCCAAGGTTTCTGCAGCGGATGTGGTCTATGGGGTTACTGCATTGCTCGAGTCATTTGTGAGCTCTGATGGCTCCTGTGCTTCTAAGCAGTTTGGGGTGGCATATGATGCACTCTCCTTGAGTAATCTTGATAAGTTGAAAGCTGGAATGCAACAAGCAATCAAGGTACAGCGGTCAATTCTTAGACAAGGAAGTGCAGCAATTACAAAACCTGGTTCTATCAGAAGCGGACGAAAATTCAGATGGGTAAAGCTTGAGGATTCAGTGGACACAAAGCTGTTGGGATACCCACAGGCTTTGACTAAATTCTGCTATTTTGTTATGGATGCCTTGAGAGAGAAAGGAGCTAGAGCAAAGCCCTTACTTTGTGCATGCTTATCACAGGAGCCAAACAAGATGTTGATTGTTGGAGTCTGTGGAAAGCCTCGACTTGGGGCAGTTCAAGGAAATGCCTTCGGGATTGCATTCAGAAATGCAGCTGAGGAGATTGGAGCTGAGTTCTTTCATGAGTTATTTGAATCTTCATGGATTGTTTTAGATAAAGGTGCAGTTAATAGTTTTATGGTCAAATTAACCGAGAAGCTCTAATGGAGAACTTCGTCTACTGTCTAGATACATCTGCTCTTTTCTTTTCTTTTAAATTATCCTGCTCATTCCCTACAAAATTGGTTGAGCCGTTCTCAGGGAAGGGCATACGTTTGTGCCTTAGAAATTTTTCTTTTCATGTTTGAAATGATTCATAAATACAAAGTCTAATTTGACTTCTGTCAATCAAGAATCTTTAATTGTCTCTTCCTCAAAAAGTCTCTTATTGCTATCAAGGCAATAGCAATTGCTGGGTATAAAAGTCTGACATAAGTTGCTTTTTCCTTTAGTTCAATGTCAAATGCTATGTGTCTTCTATAATCCCTGACATACTATAGTAGTCAAATGTGAACATTTGATGATTCTTGAGTTAAATGTTTACCTCTATGTTTTTCTTAATGATTATATCCTAGTTGCATTGGAAGAACTGAGAATCTGATGACTAGTGTCTTCTTTGTTAAAGATAAGACACAATTGCTTTTCTTTTGTAGATCGTTGTGTGGAAATTACTACGTGATATCCTTCCTCTGCAAGTTATGTAGGCCAAAGATGTCTGCTATATCTTAAGAGTGCGATTATCGTGACAGAAAGCAGCCATTCTATTTATACCTTTTAGAATTCTATAATATTTTATACTCATTTCATTTAATAGACTTAATTACTAATTAAATTATTAATTTTATATTTTTTAATAATTTTATTTAATTATTTTAAAAATTTAAAATAAATACATATATTTTTATTTTATTTTTAAAAATATTTTCTAAAATTTTTATAATAAAAAGATATGATAAATTAATTATATTTACTAATATAAAAGTTAATGAGTCATTAGAAAATTTATTACATCTAAATATAAAATATTTAAAAAAATACATATATGTGAAACTTTTTATAGTTTTATGATTAAATCTATAATAATTATTTTTTAATAAATATAATGGACTTTTTTTATTGTATTTTTATTGTAAGATTTTAAAAATTATCATTAATTTTTTTAAATAAATTAAAAAATATATATCTATTTTAAAATTTTAAAATAATTAAATAAATTTATAAAAAATATAAATTTTATAATTTAATTTATAATCAGTTTCATTTAATGAACTAAAACTGGTACAAGTTGTTTCTCTATTATTTCAATAATATCATTTAAAATATTAGAAAGTGGGACCACATAAGGCGCATTCAATTAAAAATTGTTTTGAAATTAATAAAAGGTTATGGCAAGTTCAAAAACAAAATTACTTATAGAAAAAACAAAATAAATGCTGAAAGAAAAAGACAAAATTACAAAAGTAACCCGCGTGAGGCTAAAGATGAAGCAAAACATCGTGATAAGCAGGAGGTGCATATGCAAAGAAAAAAAACGTAACGCCTGACGAAGAGTGCCACGTGGATGTAGTTGATAACTCACCGACCCGCGCGTCACAGAGAAATAACTCGGAAATTTTTCATTTCGTTCGGAGAATGGCGACAGTCTACTCTCTTCGTCCTTATGTCTTGTCTCTCCTATTAAAACCCTAGAATTAGATTGATTCAAATTCAATTATCTCAAATAGCATGTCTTATTGAGTCTGTCTCATCATTCTATTTTCTTCCTTTTCTTATCTATTACCTGATCGGTTGGATTTTTCTTGGTCTTCAATCGAAGGTTTGATTTTTAACTTCCAACTTTCAGTTTTTTCTGTCGATCAAATTACACTTCATCGATGATTGACCTTTTGATCGGAGATATTAAATAAAGATTGTACCTTTGGTTGTTTTTACTGGAATTGGTTTTGTGTTTGTGCCTTGTGGCTTTGTTTGATTAAAGATTTGAAATCATCGTTGATCGGAGTGGTAAATTCGAGTTTGTATGGAATTGATTGAATTGATGACGAATTTAAGTGAAAAGTTTGAACTTTTGAAGTTGAAAGCCTTAAAGATTGCAACTTTGAGTGTTTTTGACTGATGGGTTTTGAACAAAGCCATTACTTTTCTGCTTAATTGGGAATGGACCTCTTGGTTTTCGATTGCTCATTTACTACTTGATTTTTTATTTCTCTTTTCCTGATTTAATAGCATTTTTTTTAAGGCAAAGGTTAAAGTTTCCAAAAAGTATTTTTTTAATAAAATCCTGTTTGTGTCAAATTGGCAATCTCCATTGTTGCTTGTTGATCTATTTTGGGATTCAGTTTTAATAATTTAGAATTATTGTTATTGTTTTTAGAAAAAGAAGAAGAAAAGAAAGATAAATAATTGGTTGAATACATTAGAAAAAGTTCCTATTCTTTTTCCTCTCAATTAATGGTTGCATTTTAGGTTTGTAAGGCTTAAGAATCTGATACGAAGATTACAGATAGAGCATGAGCACTCAGACTCAAGGGGTGAGAGGGCCTCCCTTGAGGGGATATAGGAGAAGGAAGACAATGCTGGACTTAAATGTGCCTCCAAGTGAAAGCAGGGACCAGGAAGGTACTTCATCTCAGGATGCACACCGAGGAGGGCAAACAACCCAACAAGGGCAGCAGTCTGTACCATTGACTACAATTGATGTTGAGGCACTTGAGGATGATGTTGTTGAATCGTCCCCAAGGGCTTTTGCTGAAGTATGCTCTCGCACAATCAATTTGTATTTTCTCATGGGAGTCATCATAGCTGTTATTGTTAATGAACATTCTTTGTTTTGTATAATTTTATGCTAGGCTAAGAACAATGCCCAAAGAAATAACCTTCAAAGGAACCATGCTCAAAGAACTCGCGGGAGTACTGTCATAGTGGATGTAGATTCAGGTATTGTATACATTTGAATTTGCCTCATTTATCGTCTATTTCATTGCTGTTATATGGCATCTTGTGCTATTGTGTTGGATGCTTGTGCAGTGACATTGGTTGGCAGATGTTTTTTCATTCTAGCTGTTCTGTCAACTGAAGTGTGTATGTTGCACATTTGCAGGACGAACAACTAGGTTGACATATGCTCAAAACAAGCGTAGAAGAGTTTCATCAAACCAAACGATTATCAATTGTGATCATTATGTAAATTTGGAAAGCAGTAGCAGCTCTATGGTAATGCCTGAAACCCTTTATTCTACATTCGTGTTTTCTATGCCTATCTGCCTATTATTATTTTTATTGTCTTCCCTGTGGTGTTTGACATCAATTATCTGTTGCTATAGATGTAAAATTATGCTTAATGCTGCTAGGTTTGTTGATCGGTTTCAGTGACTCTAATTGGTTTGTAATCTATGTATTTTGTGTTGCCACCTCTGTATTCATAAAAGCTATTGCACATATTTTTTGTTTGGAAAACTTAAACATGCTGAAATCAAATATGAGGTAATATGTGATTAATTGGTTTATGATTGTTTTCATGCAACCTGAGACTTACTTTTGCATTCGTGGAAGGCATGAAGCTTACTGTTATTGGTTATTGGCAGAGAGATAATATCCAACCACGACCACCTCCACCACCAAAGGAGCCAACTTTCAACTGTCCAATTTGCATGGGTCCATTTATCGAGGAAACATCAACAAAATGTGGGCATATTTTCTGTAAGGCTTGCATCAAGACTGCAATTGGAGTTCAGTCGAAATGTCCTACATGTAGGAAAAGAGTCACCATTAAAGAACTCATTAGGGTGTTCCTTCCAGCAACCAGTGCATTATGATGCTCATGACCTGTTGCTCTTTATGTAAGTTTCTTTGAGTGCTTTGTTATCTGTGGCACTGGTTTGAAAATGAGTATTACCTGCAGTAATTTTTTTGATGTTTAGAATATGTTTACAAACATAAATATCCATGCAATCCTCATCTTAGCCCTGTGGATTTTGAAAAGGAAATCTTTTAAGTAAGTTCTCCAAGGTAAATTAATGGAATATGAGACTGGAGAAATTATTGCATGATCAATTATAATATTTTACCTTTTCTTCTTTCATTAATGAAGCTTTTACTATTGGAACTCCTATAAGAAACAATTGCATACTTGATGTGAGTAGACATATTTTCAATTATTTTTTTTATTTGTATCAGATCGTCAATAAATCGATTTGTACTCTTTTTTGTGCAGCAGGTTTGATAGAAACAGCTCGGATATGGCGGAATGGGGATGGAACAATTGCTGTAGCATGTTGGTGGATTCTTTTCTTTTTGCTTCATATGTGGACTTCATCTAACATGTGCAGTTCAATTATATGCTTGAAGGCAATAGTGGATTTTGTTTATGGGTCAAATTTATGTCAATTGGTTGATGTGCTGGACTATCATCTGTTCTGTTTGTTGTTAGCTAAGTTATATAGCAATCAGATGACAAAATAGTTCTATGAAATTAAGGGTTCAGTAGTTTATGTTAAGTTAGTAGCCTATTCGTGATGATAAGTAATTAATAACTATAAGTATTTGTATGAAAGAGGTAGGATACTGGGTGTTGTCCATAATAATCAACTAGGTTCCTCCTTAGCTTCATTTTACAACGTTACTTAAGTCTTAAATTTTCAAGTTAGATGTGTCATGTGACATTTAGTGATGAAGTCCATGCATCACCTTCATCTTCAGTAAATTTATATTAGGTAGTCAAATTTGTATACGCATGTCCTGGCTTGTAATCTCATCTCTGTTATTATGTGAAACTTGAAGCAATAAAGCCTGTTAAAGTTCTTTAAATATGAAGATGATGAAGATGAAGTTCTTGTGATGACTTATCTTCGTGAGTGCAGTGTAGGGATTTACTGCAAGGCAATCGTTCAATTAGGTGAAACGAGTACACCTGCAGGCTTGGTGCCTTCCTAGCAAATGGCGAATCTTGCCAATTGGGTTGTGGGATGGTAACTTTAGGTTCGCGACACTTGGTTTCCTTCTTTGGTGTTTTTAAACACTGAAAGATTGTGTGTTGCTTTGCAGATCATTTTGTCAACCTACGTATTCTAAGTAGCAATTACAAAGCATTAGACAGGCTGGATATGAACCTTAGACATACCTAACCCGCATAAGGTTTATTATTTATTTGTCTAGATTACCTTCGGTTGCTGTTCCAGAGGCGGTGCAGTCACAGGGCTTAGCCTCTGGCATCATTACGGGAAGGAATGGCCTTCTTTTTAGTTCCATAGCCTGCTTTAATCTTGCCCAAATGCCCCAAGCAGCATCCAAACCCTGGCGACCTTTTAATGACGATCCTAAAAGTTCCTAACGACCAAACCAAGAAGAGGTGCAAGGGCAAGACTAAACAGATTATGAGGATGAGGAACTTCATCGTTTGTTGATGGCACATTTCTTGCTGCTTCCCCAACAAGAGGTGCTGTAAGCAAGAAATCCTTAATGAACTTGAACTCCTCTCCGTTGTATATAAATTGGACAGAGCTTCTTACTCTTGTTAGAAGAAGTCCCCATTTTATAGTGCGCCCAAGTGGTAGCTGTAGAATGAGGTTACCTGTTACCGCTTGCTTTCTCAGGAGTGAGATTGATTAGTGTATGCATTGGCAGCCTGACCATTTTAGGGAGAATAATTTGGTGGTTCGTAGTGGATTATGATAAAAATCTCCTTGCTGTATGGATCTTTCTTATAGTGGTCATTGAAGTTGCTAAGGATGTACGGTGAGCTCATTGATGAAGCTTTTGAGTTTTCACTTAGGAACAAGTATCACAAGAGTGCTTATTGAACTAGTGTTTGGGCTTGGAATTGGATTATAACTAGACTTGTGTAAATTGAACTGGGCTTAGGAACAAAGGAGTAGTTGGGGAGTTTTCGTAGAAAATGTAAAAAATAAAATTAATTCATATTATCTTTTAATTTTCTTAAAACTTATTAGAACCGGTCGGAAACTATTACGGTGAATCAGAGTGGCTGGTTTTAAACCGGTGTAGAACGGCCTAAGAACCATGAATCAATAATTTTAAACTAGAGTTGCCGACTCATGAACTGGCCAAGCGTAGGTTGGGTATATGTCATATCGATGTCACGTTTTGATTAATTTTTTCATTATTATTTGTTTGCGCAGCCTTTTTATGCCTATCTCATTTGAAAAGCTGAATCTAAAAGGCCCCATAATCGATAGGGTTAAATCCATAAAGCCCAAAATCTAATCCCACGACCTTCGATCCGCGCATATGACCCACGAGTCAGATTTATGATACAGGAACTCGGATGTTTTTTTGTTCAATATAAGCAAACACGTGGAAGTTGCGTTTAAGGAAATCACAAAAGGGCAAAGGCTATGAAATTTGTTAATTGGTTGAGAGATTTATGAGAAGTAAGCGAGATTTTTATGGAAGAATTTAATGGAAGCGAAGCACCGTAATGATATAAACAATTATCAATGAATTTTTGTTACTTTCCTTAGCTCATGCCCGAATAAGTTTAATTTTAATTATTTTAATAAGTAGATTTATAATTTCTATTTAAAATTTAAATAAATTTAAATTTTAACTAAATTTAATAAAATTGATGGCAACAGTATTATTGATGGTTTAGTAAAATCGATGACGATAGTGAAATAGAGACAATAATTATTAATTTTTATTTTTTGAAAAAATATAAAATTTTAATTTAAATATTAAAAGCTAATATTTATTTTCATTTTATTTAACTAATTCAAATAATGAATATGATAGATATATTTATATATTTTTTTAAAATTTAGATCTATTTAGCTCTTAAATATAAGCTATAGGCCTATTTTTATTAAAATAATTGATATTAAATTTATTTAGCCATGAGTTACAAGTTCAGGGAGCTATTTCACCTTTTATCCCAAGAAAATGCTAGTTAAGTTTATCTATGAAATTCGTGGATTATTACAAACGGACAACTTGACTATTTTGAATACTACTTTTTTAATTCATTCGAACTCCCGGCCGCTACTATAATTTTATCAATTTATTTTTTAATAATGACTTATTTGAATGAGTTCTACTCCTTGTCTCTTCTCTTTAAAATAAATTATTAACTTCAACTTAAATACTTTATGTGGTTCTTCGTATTGCTTTATCATTGCTTTTATCAAGAATTTTAATCGGGTTGAGTTCGAGAAATTCTTTTAAAATCATTAAAATAAATTTAATTTGAAAAGTTACATATTAAATTTACCAATTCACAATTTTATTAAAATTAAATAAAAAATATATTGCTAAAGCGCTGAGTTGATGCCATTGAGTTAACTTCATCTTTTGATATTTACTTTCTTGTTGATAAATTTACAAGTAGTTGCCATGCACGGGAATTGAAAGACCAAAATAGTTCATCGTCTTCCTCGCTCTTTAATTGCCAAAGTTTAAGAAAAAAAATAAAAAAAATTCCTGTATCAATACATATAACCATTAGCAGCTATCATATTTCATTTTATTCTCTATAATTTGAACTTTATCTTCAAAGTTCCAATTTTCTTTTTTCTTTTTGTATTTAATTGTACCTTATATGAATAATTTGATGATTTGTTAACGTTGCTGTTAACTTGTTTTCCACATAATGTACTTAAAAGACCCTATTCCTACTCATGGATTTATCTAGAATTTGACTATAAAAAGAAAAAGTTAGGATTAAAAGCTAACAACTTTCTCGAAGATGAGAAGGAATTGAAGGCTGCTAGAAGTTAGATTTGGAGAAAGACATAATTAGGGTTAAAAGTTCACTGCTAATAGAGAAAATGAGTGAGAAAGGGAATACTTTGATTTAATTAACACAAAACTCGCTTTTACTTTAACTAGATCACATCGTTGGCTGCTAGCAAGTTGTTGTAACTCTAAACGCATCAATGGCAATTCAAGACATGCGCAAAATGAATGTTATGGTAAGGAGCAAGTAAGTATAGAAATGAAAGTAATTGATGTCCAGAGACTAAATGAAAAGAACTCGTATAGTGCAAGAAGGAAACAATTAAATTCCAAGTTAAAAACTCGAGAGAATCAGTTTAGTGTTTCAAAATCTGGTATCAAAGAGAAGATTACCAGGAAAAATCCAGCAGTGTTGGATTAAAGCATGGTTAAGAGGTTCTGAAGATGAAAATGGAATATGAATGGGACCAAAGTCCATGAATCTGAACCCACTTTAAAGAGAAAGGTAGAGGGGTGGGATTCAAGGCAAGCTAATGGAGAGAGAGAGAGAGAGAGAGAGAGAGAGAGAGAGAGAGAGCACTAACCCGTTTGATTTGGAATGGGCTCCATAACACTTTGTAAAAGGATCTTTAGGGGCAGCGGGACCATGTGCCTCATCGCTTATGGCTCATGTGTCTAGAAGACTCAGTCTGGACGGATATTTTTTTTGATATCTAATCCAATTAAATTTTAATAGAATATATTTGAATTATAATAAATAAATTTAGAATAAATTTAAAATTTGATTTTACTATTCGTATCGGGTTTGGATTTGAATCCACGAATACTCGTTATCCGAATCCGATTATATTAAAATTATTATATAATACTATATTCTTATTATTTAAAATTTTATTAAATTTATATTTAAATTGTATTAATATATTGAGTATTTAATAATGAATATTTAAATTTGATTATTTTATATTTTATATTTTTATTTACATTAATCTTTGTTAATATATTTTAAAATTTATTTATTATAAATGGATATTCATTTTAATTATCTAAATATTTTTATAAACAGATACTCTTTATCTATTTAAATATCTATAAATATTTTAAAATATTTATTTAATTTAAACAGAATTTAATCGAATTTGAATAATATGTGAATATTTTTATTCAAATTCAGATAACAAAAATAGTTTTTTAAATAGATTTGGAGTAGATTCAAATACGTTCATTTTAATCGAATTAAAGTTTAAATATTTTTAAATGGACGGATACGCTGTACATTTCGTCCTTGCCATCAAATGCCTAAGCACAAAATAAATGTTTGCTCCGACATATGTTGTGTTAGCCTGCATGCTATTTCTGCAACTAGCAGTTGCTGAGCTTCCAACGGTCTTGGACTAAGGGGAACAAAGTACAATAATTCATTAATTCAGTTGGTGAGGTGGGTATAATAGTCACCAAAATAAAGTACATTTTCCTCTCCAGTCCAAACAATGTCTTTCGTGTTCCTCAACATAAGTTCTATCCTAAGATAACAAAATTAGAAACATGCATTGCAAATAAAAAAAAGAGAAAAAAAGAAAAAAGACAAATAAAAACAAAGCCAGTAAGAGTCTTCTTAAAAACTGGCAGATGCACAAACAAGTACAAAAATCTATATTATGCCCTGTTCATCTCGCAGATTTCTTTCTCCATTCAGTGCGGCCACGGTTTATTTCAAGCCCATCACCTGACAACCTGAGTAGATGTAGAAAGTTACGGCAGTCTTCATCACCAGCCGTTGTAGTGGCAGATCCATTTGTCCCTCGAAGCTCTGAAACAGCTTCTAAATTCTCAGAAGGTTCCACACTTGTGAGGGAATCAACAATATCATCATGTTGACATTCCCTTCTGTAATCCAAAGTGATTGTTTGTAGTTCGTGTGTGTCAATTATTTCTTGAGGTATGCTCTGCCATGAAGAGACATGTAAGCTTGCAACACAAAGTAGCAACGGCCAACAAAAATTCAAGAATATTTTCAGTAACCAACCTCTAGAACCCAACCTATGTAGGTGACGTTATTAACATGTTGATTCATGTCCAGATCTGCTCTTCTAGGCTGCAGATTTGAATAACCTTACAGAACTGAGACAAATCATACGAATTGCAATGGATTAGAAATTTCGAGGTGAACTAAATGATTTACCACTAGTCCTAGCTTGGAATATTGAGCAGGATCTTCTAGTTTTGAAATTTTCTTCGAGCTGCGATTGTTTTCCTCTGGAAATGCCAATCTGTAAATACCATCAACGAGAAAGACCAATAACATCATAGCAGTCACAAGTAATATCCTAAAACAAAGGATCAACATCCAGTTATTCTCTACAATCATAGCAATTTCTTGGAAATTGACAGTTTCGTCCCATATGTTTGAAGATTTACGTACTCAATAGTATATATGTGCCACGAACGATGACAACTAAATGTAGAAAGGAAGTTTGCAAAAATATAAATGGGACCCACTACCTTCCGCACATATTCCAGTGAGGGATGAAGACAAAATTATATTCATTAAAACTTTTCCATGGCAATTTTTTTTGCCTTTTTCTGTTTTGCATGATATAATTAATAGCCATAGAGAAATTACAAATGGTCACTTTTGCAATATGAAAAATATGGTCAGATATATACTATGGTTTAGAATCTTCAAATGATGATAACCAATTTATCTTATGCCGGTATAGGTGTAGCAATCCCCAATAATCACTGTATCATGCTTTCCAACCACATGTCAGATAGAGGACCAAATCCTAGTGGGAAGTCTGATAGCTTAGAGGTCCTATGAAGCCTGCACCCGAGGGTTGAATTCCAATCCTTGGATACCAGTCTATCACCAAGCTCGAACAGACAGGTCACTCCAAATAAGGGAAGGCGTTTCTCAGTCCTAATCCAAATAGGACATGTCATGATTTCTAGAAGAAACTCTTAAGAGCCTTTTTGAGATTGTTTTTGGGTATCAACAAATTAGGTCTAAATTTTTTTAATTTGACTGATTGATTTTTCGCAAACTGCTTTTGGAAAACAAAAAGCAGTTTTCAAAATTCTTTTCTTTTGAAAGCAATTTTTCATAACCTCAATGCCAAATTCCTTCTAACAGAATTTGCAGCTGACAGCTGATATTTCTCCTAGAATCTCAGCAAAGATTTTAACAGAAGCCTCTCTCCTCCTATATAAAGGAGGATATATTTCTCTAAAAGAGCAAGTCAATAATTTGCTATTCTCTATGGTTTTGTTTTGGGATCCACTTAAGCCATTCCCAATGTCATTCTGAAAAAAAGCAAAGCATTTATTGATGTTTTAAGATAATAAGGCAAGATGCAAATGCAATACCATACACCTAAACAAAAACTAGGTGTAGGGGAAACAAATCAAGGGATCATATTCATACCTCCATCATTTTCTGAATTGAGTTGATCTTGCTAGAAAATTCAATTAACATAATCGGAATATTTATAGTGCTTCAATGCTATCTGGCTTTGATTGCACCAATGATGTGGCGGTAGATACAAGATAATATAAATCAACAAGGCCCGGGGAAGGTAGGTATTGCAGTAAATAGTGTTTCTCTAATAGTCAATTTTGACTGAGGAGACGAGAACAAGATATAATAAAGCACAATTTAGGCCGCTAGAAATGAATTAAGGCCTACCTAAGTTCTCTTGGGCAGAAAACTAAGTACTCTTCTCGGACATCATCAGTGACTTTCTGAAGCCGTCTAGTGTCTTGGTTCATCATCACCCACTTGCTGAAATCAAAAGAAAAATAACTATATGCCATTAAATACATAAACTCAGAAAGACTTGCAGAGTTCAACTATTTAAATATATATGAAACAGAGGATACAGAACCAGAAGCATAGAAGGTAGAAGAATTAAAAGCACGGTAAGAACTCTGGTTGAAGAATTATATACCCAATCAATGTCACAGAATAAATTCCAGAGTCATTGCCTTGAGACCAATTAAATACAAGTGCATGGGTATAGAGAAAAATCTTGTTCAACTCAAACAGTTCTGTATAAACAAAACTCTGCTTCTATCATTGGCCTTTCGTTTCCTGTTTCTTCAACAAATATAAGAGGAGATAGAGGGAAGTGTTAAAGTACCTTGTGGCTCTCCCTATAATTTGACCAGTGGCATAATCTGTCAAAATCCAATCACGTCTGGTTCCAATTCTTCCTTCACTTTGGCACCATGTTTCTACTTCAACTACATCGCTCCTGCTCAATGCATCCATAGTTTAAAGTTAAATAAAATTATAAATCCACAAATTTCGTTAACATCATCAACAAGGGAGAATAAAACCCACCAGGCAGGATATTTGTATATTTCGATATGCATGCGAGCAGTTACCCATATCAGATGCATCTTCCTCATGCTGGTGGTTGTGGCAAATCCATCGGTTGAAAATCCAACACTCTGAGCATGATTACATCCAACCTCCTGCAAGACATTTCCCCATGATAGTACACAAAAATATGAGTATAAGCGAACAACAAGTGCACAGAAAAGAAAAGACACTTTCAATCAGTCATTTTGATCATTGCATGACATTATAATAAGCAGAAATAAAGCCAGTCAAAATCCAGATACGGAATCCAAGTACATAGCACATTGCATTATGTAACATAACCAAATGCAATTATTTGCATATTGATGCCATTTCTAATGCACAAGGTAAAAATTGACATCAGCCACAATTTCCAATTTCTTGCTGCTTGTCAGTCACAAAATTGACAAAGAAAAAAGGCAGGCAGTTAAGCAAACTAATCACACAATTAATCATCGTTATATGCTATATTATCATAAATCAGTCAAAATTATCCAATTCCATATCTTTACAAGTGCAAGTGATGGAGAACAGCATAATAAAAGATACCCAGATGCCAAAAACCTCAGAATCACAACAAATTACAAAAGTCGATCAAAAGAAACACACATTAATGTATCGGAAAAAAAAAAATGTTAGTCGGCAGACAATCCAATCTATCAAATAACTCAAAAGTCCAAAAATCAAATAAGAGTGGAACACATTAATAAAAAAGAATATAACTTTGAATAAACAAAATCAAATTCAGAGGTGGATACTACATACCTGCAGTAGATTAGCAATAGTTTCAACAGTAGCAGTTTTATTAATCCCAACCTCATAACTCCTAACAATAAATTTCTCTTTATAAGAGAACCCATCCTCAGTTAACTTCCCTAAACGAAGCCGATTCGCCAAACTGTCACAAGCAGCAGATTCAACACTGCTAATATCAGACACAACAGCCTGAAGAGAAGCACTTGAATTCTTTGAACTGAAAAAGGTAGGGATTGATGGGCGGCGAGTGAAATAAGGTCTGTTATTGAAATGGGTTAGGAATCTGCATTGGGAAGATAGGGATTGAATTGGGTCTGTAGCATTACAACAAGGTACTTTTAACATTCTTTTTTCTTTTAGAAAAAAAAAAAAAAGAATTGCTTTGTTTAAGCCTTTTTTTAAGACCAGTTATTCAATTTGTGTTGTGCGTCTTTCTCCCTCTCGAGTTCGTGTGTTTTAAAGATGGGTATTGTTTGTCGATGGGACCGAGGTAGCGAATATAGAACGGCAAAACGACATTGGAATTAAAGTGAAATTACGAGATTGCCCCAATTGCCATGTGTGCAAGTGCCAAAAGCAGATGCAAAGCTGGTTGTCTCAAAACACAACAGCATGAAAGAGAAAGAAGCAGGAATTGTTCTGAGCTAAAAACGGAAGGGTCTGGCCCGATCTGATGGATAAGGTCTGCTGTCGAAACTTGAGATGGGTTAAGAATCTGCATATAGATTCCAAAGTTGCCGTTGATATGCTGTTAGACACTAGCTGTTCATCATTCTGCTGGAAGGAAGACTTCTTGGGAGCTTGAGGAATTATCAGATTCAGAGGTTGAGTGATAGTTATGGTTATGGGCGGGTAACATGATAGGCTGATAGGCTAGCAAATTTAGGGTTAGAATTTTCCGTTTATTAATGATATTCACATCAATGTCATCCCAAAAAGAGAAAACAAGAATACTTTCATCCGGTGGTCCATATACTGGTGAACAGGGGATTATAGCCTATACCATGCCACTTCCAACAAAGTCAACAATTCATTAGTCGAGTTTGTGAGGTGGGTGCAACCCTAATGGCGCCATAATTATTCTTGCCCGAGCTATTGGAAAGTAGACCGTTAATTTGAGCAAGTGCTTTTCAACTCCAATTTAATTAATTAAATAATGGGTAAATAGTCAGAGAAGCCATTAGTAAGTGGCAATAAAAGTATGGATATCAGTTAATACCCGTTTTGGTACTCCAGCTCCTCCAAGTAATAGTGCTGAAAAAAGAAATATATCCCTAACAAAAACAAAAAGGTTAGAAAACTCTATAAATACATTAAAAAAAATTAAATACAAAATTATTTATATTTATTTATTACAAAATCATAATTAATTCTTATAATGTCTGTTGAGTATCTAAATAAATTGTCAGGAAGCTTAGTTATTTATAAATTTATACTAGAAAATCATTAAAAGAAACACATGGAATACAATCCTTTCTTGTATGCATACACATGGCACCTTGGCAACTACATTTTCATTTTTGCATCAAACAAACACTTAGCAGTTCAAACAATGTCTTTTTTTTTTTTTTTGAGTTCCTCAACGTAATTTCTAACCTAAGAAAACAAATTTACCACAAACCGCAGTTTATTTCAAGCCCATCACCTGACAACCTGAGTAGATGTAAAAAGTGACGGCAGTCTTCGTCAGCAGCAGTTGCAAGTGGCAGATCCATTTGTCCCTCTGAATTAAACACCTTCCAAAAATTCACAGCGTAGGTTCCACAGGGAATCGACTAAATCATCATGCTGGCATTCCCTTCTCTACTTTAAGGTGACTGTTTGCAGTTCGTGTGCATCAATTGTTTCTTGAGGTGTGTTCTGCCAAGAAGAGACACGTAATTAAGCTTGCAAGACACAGTAGCAACGACCCAACAAAAATTTTCAAGAATACTTCTAGTAACCGATCTCTAGAACCCAACCTACGCAAGGTGACATTAATTATCAAAATGTTGATTCATGTCCAAATCTGCTCTTCTAGGCCGCAGATATGAATACCTTAACAGAAGTGGGAAAAATCTTATCATCATTGCAATGTAGTAGAAATTTCGGGGTGACGTAAATAATTTACCAATAGTCCTAGTTTGGAATACTGAGCTGCAGTATCTTATTCTAGTTTTGAAATTGTTCTTCAAGCTGCGATTGTTTTCCTCCGGAAATGCCCCATTCTGAAGAGACTATCTCTTCAGTCACAGTAATGTCCTGGAAAATGGACAGTTTTGGTCCCCATACGTTTGAAGATATAATTATTTTCTGCTGCAAGATATGCGATGTGGACTATAAAAATTCAATGCAGAGAGGAAGTTTGCAGAAATATAACCTTACAAACATATTCCAGTCCAAGACAAATTAGCAATGCAAAATAGTTGATCAAACAATAATTTGGTTATGCTTACATGGCTCTAAAGAATTAAAAATTGGAAGAAAGTATTAAAAAATAACTATAAGATTTAGACGTAAGAGTCTTGTGATTTTTCTTTCCATTTTAGAGTTTGTAGTTCAGTTTTTTTTTTTGACGTTAATACCCTTCTAACAAATAATTTAGTGATTTTGTATTAATATAATATAATACCCTTTGAGTGATTTAATATATAACTAAACTCATGATGGATGAATTAACATATATTTCTATATTTTTATTAGAAATAAGAGGATAAAATTTCTAAAATAAATATACAAATACTTGAGCTACTCAAGTGGCAATCGTCCACTGGACCTTCTATGGATAAAAAAATAAATATATAATATTTTTTTATTTTTATCACCCCAGTAAATTTGATAACAATCACTTAAGAAAATGAGTTTACCATAAAAAACGATATTGTATTGGTGTCACGTCCCAAAAAAATAATAATATCAGTTAATTAGTGTTATAGTTACAAAGCAAATAAACCTATATATATATATATATCCCAGAATAACAACAAATTACATACCTTTAGTGAAAAAAAGGTCTAACCACAATGTACTTTTTTCATACTTTTTTTTTGGAAAAAAGATAGAATTTCCATCACAAGCTCAGAGAGTAAGAAGGAAAAAAAAAAGAGTACCGCAAGAACTAAGCAATTTTCCAGTTGTTGCCTTCAGACTCAATTAGGCAGGAGTGCATGACTTGTTCAGCTCGAGGAGTTGCCTGTGATAAATAAATATACTTTCATTGAGTGGTGGAGGATATACAGGGTTCGCAACTTCCAGAATATTTTACAGTATATTCTTTACATTTTCTTTCTTGTTATTTCATTTTAGGCCCCCAACTTTCAATTTTTTTTTTTAAATCAATTATCAAAATTATATACAAACATAACTTATCAAATTCAATTTGAATATGAGTGAACCTTAATCCTAGTTACATCACCCACCCCCCCTTCCATGCAGTAAATAAGAGATTTGGAGTGCCGTCAATTGTTAAAATAAAAGACTTACATCCAAAAATCATTTCTGTAAGGAGTAAAGCGATTTTGCCACTTCAACATAGTTTTGGAGTAACGTGAATTACTAAGGAATATGTGGTGATGTTTTGTATGTTAACTTGGTCAATGCGGACAGCTCGAGACAGTCTATGTTTTGATGCTAAGGAAGTTCGGATGATGGATGTAATAGGGCTTTTACTTGAGTACCATTGGTCTTGGTTTTGTTGTTCGAAATTTGAGCGGTGATATTCTTATGGCTAGCTGGAGCGAAAAGGATTCGGTCGGGGGAAGTAGTACTGTAGCTGAGGCAATGGCGGTATGTTGGGCACGTCAAGTTATCCATGATGGTGGTCTTCGGGATGTTGAGGTGGAGAGTGACGGCAAGGTACTGGTGGATGGATTGAATGATAATGGTTGTCCAGAGATTTATGGCGAGCTGTTGCTGCAGGATATCAAAGACATTGCTCGTTTGGTGAATGTTTTTAAGTTTTCTCAAATTGCTCGTAGATTAGCTTATATTATTAATGTTGTTAATGATGAGTTTATTTGGATTAAAGAGGTTCCAACTAGTGTGGAACCGCTAGTTATTGACGATGTAAGGCCTTTGCCTACTCATGCATTTTAATATATATTCCTTTTCTAAAATAAAAAAATTTCTCATTCATAAGTTAAGGAGGGGACCATAATTGTTCTAGAAAATGGTTTAGCATTTACACTCAATTAATATGTCTGACGATTACGGTTTCCATGCCTTAAATGTGCAAAGGATTTAATTACACATGTCCAACACAGGGTCGAGTTGGTAAGACTCTGGTGTGAACTTCACCTGATTTCCCGCGTTGACCCGGATTTTATTAATTTAACTTTTTAGTATATTCTTGTAAAAGTTACTCATATATATATATATATATATATATATAAAATACAACAGAGGCAAACAAAAAGTTAAATAGCTTGTTATTTAAAGAGGATACTCTTCTTTTTTAGATAAATAAATAAATTTTAAATTTTTATAATATTAAAATATCAGATTTAGAGTTTAAAATTTAGGGTTTATAAAATATAACATCATTTTACTTTTTTAAAGGCTCTCTTTTTATAAATGATAAAAACATGAGATTATAATTAAAATAATAGATAATATTTTAAAAGTATGTCACAATCTAATTTATAAGATGGTTCATCATCATGATAGTTATTTTAAATTATAATTAAAAAAGTTCAAGGTATAAAATCCAAACAAAGAAAAATCCAAATTTGACCTCATTGTTTATTGATTTTGTCATATTAGATCTTTAAGTTGTTTTTTTTTCTCAAGTATAATCCTAAAATTAGAAAGAAAGTGACAGTCCATCATCAAGATAGTTATTTTAAGTTATAATTGAAAAGGCTGAAAGTATAAAACTCAAGAAAGGAAAAATCTAAACAAGAAAGCAACACTTCATATAAAGTTAAAATTTTAAGTGTTAGTTTCTATTGATACTAATTTTTTTTATTATAAAGAGAAAAAAATGAAAGTTTAAACTTGAGAACTTCGTCCGAGTTCCATAAAGCTCTCTTAGTGGGTCTTTGGTTTCAATATTAACTCAAATTACATACTTTAGACCCATTACTTTTATTAAAAATAATCAAAATATATTGAAAACATAAAATATTAAAAGAAACTTTTAATTTATGGATAATTCCTTTCTCCCTCTTTCTCAAATGTCCTTCTCTCTTTTTCTCTCTCCTCCCATTCGATCTATTTATTTTTGCACATCCAGTGAAGCAGTAGAGACAGTCAAGCTGCTGATGGTGGTTGAAGGCAGTAAAAGTAAACAAGAGATGGTAATGGTGGTTGAAGTCGGTGAAAGTAACAAGAGATGGCAAAAGAAAAGTTCAGCAAGAACTGAAGGCACAAGTTCACCCGTAAAAATATTGACGAAGCATGAAAACCAAAGGGAAAATATGCGAGAAACACACTAAGAGCTTTAGAAGCATTCAGAAAACTTTGAACTACACTGGCCTATTAATTAACGTACTGTAAATGAACTAGAAAACAAAGGATATAGTTTTTTTTTTTTATTATTATTATAAAAAATATAGCTCTAGCATCATGAATGAGGCCTAAATGAATGAATGAATTATTCTTAGAAATTACAGGTCGTAAATAAATGAAATGAATGAATTATTTTAAAATTTTTTAGACTAGCTGGGAATAGTTTTTGTAGGTTATATTGTCTCATTACACATGGTCACAACCTCTGAAATTCTCAATTATTGAAATGGATAACTTAATTGGGAATGGCCTGCTATACGTTTTTACATGACAGGATCATAGTTGCAAGAGTTGTTGAAACAGCATATTGAAAAAGAATTTTTAGTGCCCTCTATTGGTTTACTACTTTCCTTTTGTTTTTGTTTCTCAGGTGTTGGCTCTTATACCTTGTTGTATATGCTTATCTTTGCTCAAAATCAATATCTTAATGTTTTACTCATTAACCTAAACAATCAAGTCAGAGTAAGCTTGCTTATGATTCGCCCATAAATTTTCTTAAGAAATATATTTTTATTAAGTCTTTCCCTTCTTTTTTCTCTTTAGTGAAGTAGAAACATAGAGATACATAACTCTGCAAAATCAACATGAACTTAAAAAAAAAAAAAAAAAAAATCCTTCAAAGCTACTTTATCTAAATTCCTTAAATTTGTCATGAACTTAAAAAAACCCTGCTATTGAAATTTTATGCTTTTATAATTCATAAATCTTAGGGGCTGAGGAAAAAAAAAGGTTCTAATTTAGAAAGAAGAAGAAGAAGAAGAGAGAGAGAGAGAGAGAGATGTAATGTTTGTAGGTTCAATAAAAACCTAAACAACATCTAAATTTTTGGTGTTATAAAAAATATTTAAATGTACTGATTTTCTAATGCTAAGGTTATATTTGGGCTAAAAGATACATGAGGGTCCAATGTGATAAAACGGGTAAACATTAAGGTCAAATTTGGACCTTTTCCCTTGAGAAAAGGATTTAGCAATTTTTAAAAATCCTAGCTGCATGTCACACACTTTATTTAATTATCTTCTTTCAAATATTAATTTTATGACCTGGAATTTTATTTTTATTTTTTTCTTAACTTTAATTTTAGTTCACACAGTAGAGGATTTAATCCATGTGGGTAATTTATATTTAAAAAAGTCTTTAAAAGATAAAAAGATAAATATTCAGGAATTGAATAGAATAGCTTTATTCTTTCATCAATATATATCCTTTTAAGTCATTAATAATTTTGACTTTAATAGACTCCTCTTTACTAAAATTATTGATTCCATTCTATTGTGGCTAGGATGGGTAAAACGTTCCATTTTGGTGCTAAAAACTGAATAAAAAGACTTTTCAAAAAAGAAAATTTTATATGGGCATGGGTTAATTTCTCAGTCGGTTGAGGCATAGAATGGCTGAAATTGACCCAAGTTGCCCCTTTGAGAGTAAGACTGAGATGAGTGAAACAGTGATCATAATAAAGCACTAAATGCTGTACCGTATAATATATAGTTTCACCCCTAAACCTAAACCTTATTAATTTAATCTCTATCACTCCTTAATTAATATTTTAATTTATGACACTTTTTAATTTCTATTTCTTACCATTTTTACATCTAAGTTATGTTTTTAATTTCTTTCATTTTTATACATGTATTTTATATTTTTATTATTTTCATATGAGAAATTATATAAAAATGAAGTTCAAATATATGTCTGAAGGTGAAAAATATTAAAAAACAAAAGTTAAGAGGTGTTATAAGCTAAAAAGATAATTGAAGGGTATGAAGAGTTGAATTGATAAAATTTAGAGATGAAATTATGGATTAATACCATAAAAAAAAAAAAGTACAAAAGTTTGTCAATTAAGAAAAAAAAAAAAAGAAACACAGTAAGATAATATTAAATAAGAGATGTCCACAAAGGATATGTTCAGATCATCACATCCATAAAATAAATAGTTGTAAACCAAACAAATCAATTATGAGAACTTTATTATTATAATTATTTTGTTATTTTTATATGGAAACTATCCCTATTTTAAATAAACATGTAATATGCATGATATATTTACATTCCCACCACATTTCACGACCTGCAATTATGATTTTTATTTTTATTTTGTTGGTTTGTACAGGCAATTATTAAGGAGTTGGTATCAGAACCTAATTCAGAATTATTATCATCATCATCTAATAAATGTGTGCCATGAAGTAGTCATTTCTCCCATCTGAACTAGCTAGCTAGCATTTCCATTGACTTAATTTTTATTGACTTGTATTCTGTATATTATATATAGTTAAAGGTTAAGCGAGGCTTTCCTGGACTCCATAGTTAGAGCATAAAGAAGAGGAAGTAGTACTGTTATTACCTGTTTGCCAATGGAAGCAGTGGAGCAATGGATACACAAGGAAGTGGAGGAGCTGGCGGAGGAAGTAGGGTTGCAAGGAAGGCGGCACCGGCGACATCAAAGCCAGACGACCACTGATAGCACCATGATAGAAACTGCACCACCTAATGATGTTGAATCTTCCAATTCCGATGATCATGGAGAGCTAGAAAGTGGCATCGCCTTAGATAAGGATAGAGGTATGCAGTTGGTTAAGTTCTTGCAGGCCCACAGTATTCGTCTGTTGAGTCTCTTGTTTTTATCTTTACAAAATTTGACGAATTTGTTTTAGGCAACTTAGGCTTGGATCATTTGACGAATAAAATGGTACTAAATATTGATGGTGGATATCAAGTAGGATCTTCCAACATAAATTTGTTTTTTGTCAACAAGTTCCCAACATATGCATATGCAGGCATGCCTTTGTTTGGTGCGGTAGAAATAAAGTTGTTTATTTGTGTATTTAAATAAGCAAAGACAAAATGAGGTGAAAGAAATATAAGAGTAAGAAATAAACCAACCGAAAATTTCCTTTCAAAACGAAAACAAATTGAGAAGTTTAAAAGTTAAATTGTATAAAAGTAGAAGCTTTTTTTAAGGACAAAAGCTGAAACAAGTTAAACTGGGATGATTTTATTTTTATTTTTTCATATAACTTTATGGGTGACGTTATATAATAAAAATATAAATATTTATTTTAAAAACTAATCTTTTTTATTTTTAAAAATTTAAAATTTCTAAGTATATTTTTATATTCAAATCTAGATATAGAATGTAAGTTTATTAAAATTGGTAATTTAGAAGTTTTAATATTATTATTTTATAGTAAGACTACATAAAAAATAAAAAAAACAAATGTTACTAAGATTTCAAATAAACCATGCAATTTATAGAAACAAATTGAAGATATTGATCGAATTCAAACAAGTCAAATAAAGAAATTCTTGATCCCTAAATCTTGAAATTAAAACTTAAAATCCGAAAAATCCAAATCCGGTTGACATAAAAATTTAGGGCCACTAAACAACAAATTAAACTTAAAGTCTAAAAATGAAAAAAAAAAAAATCTCTTTTTCCCACATAAAAGTTGGTAAAATTCAGTTTTAAGTTTTTAAATTTATTTAATTGAGCTATTTACTATTTTTTTATTTAATTAAATTTTTTTTGTACATGGTGAGATTTTTCTTCATTCAATTAAGCTATTATATTTTATTTTTACTTTAATTAATATATATTAAATGTTTAATCAAGATAAAATTAAAAATTAATAAAATTAATAAAATAAAATAAAATATAAATCAAAAGGCTCAATTAAATACAACTAAAAACTTTAAAAAATTAATAATATATTTCGCCATAAGAATTTAATTTGGAGGCTGCTTTAGTTATAAGATAAACCTTGAGCCAGTATATCCACTTGTGTATTCTAACAATTTAAATGATTTATTTTATTTGAAAAAGATATATAAAAGATAAAATAAAATGAAAATAATAAAAAGATAGTATAGTATTATTAAATATATTAAATATATTTATTTTATTAAAATTTGTTGGAATTTGGTTTAGTTATAACTAATTTCACACAAATTAAATAATGTAAAATTCTAAATTAATTTTCATTTCATTCAAAACAAATAAATTTTAAATGTGTAAATAAATTTCATCAATTTTATGAATTTCCATCAAACAAAATGTTAGTGTTAGAGTTAGTCCTATATTATAAGGGCATATGTCTTGAGCATTGAACCAGTAAGAATGTCACATTACATAGAAATAATTTCTTAATCAACCCTTCACTCCAGCAACTAGATCAGGGAAATTGGTACAATGATACTGGGAATTACAATATCTCATTATTATTTTGTGACTTAGAGCCTGGAGGCTATCTTCAACTTTGCTTTAGGGTCTCCCTGCATCTATAACATGCATGAGAAATCAGCTACATTCATCAAACCCAACAGAGTTTTCATCTCTAAACTATTCTGCTTAATTTACAAGATTTGCATCTTCAGTGTAGTCATCAGATGGCATCCACTCATGACTGTGCATGGTTTCAGGCACTTCTGAATCTATTGGAGAATTCTCTACCTCAAAAGATGCCAATCTTGAAATTAGCATTTCTGAGAATACAATCTTACAAGCTGTATCAAGCCTTATACCTTCCAACAAGTTGGTGGACGAACAGATTGAAAATGCTGCCGCTGCTGCTGCTGCTTCCAGTAAAGAGAGAACAGGAAATGGAAGTACTAGTCTCATAAAAGAAAGTAGAAATGATGAAACCGAATTATATTTGGACAAGGTATATAAGAAGGCAGTTGCACACGAATTCTACTGTCCTAATTGTAAGGCCTGCATCCAGAAGGTTATTGTTCGTGAACTGGAGAGTGATTCTGCACCGCTTCTTGAACAAAATGATGACACATTCAAATGCTCATCTTGCTTTAGTTTTCTTATTCCTGCAGGTATTTTAGCACACGTCATTCTTGTTTTAAATCAACGTTATCTTGCTAGTATATGCCATTGTGCAACTAGTTTTAATCGATATCGTCTTTCCTTTTGGTCATTTCTTCGTGTGTACTTTATCGAATCATATGAGGTTCTATTCTAGGAAGTTTTAATCTATCTACATTTGATTCGACAGAGAATTGGTTCTTCAGTAGTTTTATGCCGAATGGGCAAGGAAGGAGGAATAAGCAAGGTGATGTATTTTCTGCAGCCTTTTCAAATTCTGATGAATGGAAGATAGTAATAGCAATATAATGAGAAGAAGTAGGTCTATTTTATAAAAGAATGTTTCTGTAGTACAAAGATGATACAGACAACGAACCTAGGGTCATGTCTAATCTCATGCTTGATGGTGAAATATAGATAGTATGGAAAGTTTGCCATCTCCAGCAGTCAAGTTTACAGTAAATCTCAAGCCGGGGTCTTTTTTATAAAACCAATTGATGTTATTAAGTGTACTCCGACCAAAGTTGAGACTTCACAATCCTGAACTTCAGTAGTATTGAGTCAAAGCTTGTTGGTCCAGCTCGGTCCATTTCAGAAGCTTGGTTTTGCAGGCTCCTTTACGTAATTTCCTACTCAAGCCCCTCTCTTTTTTAGGTCGGGTCAAGTAGGTCCTTCTATGCAAATGATAATTGAGTTTCACTTCATCTGTAAGAAATCGGGTATGGAATTCAATAAAAGAATTGGGTACCCACGGACAAAATCGGATTAATAGCTGTCAGAATTTCAATGCTAGACCACTTGTTTATGGTCTGTTTTACCCTACATACAATTATTCAATGACTTTTGTGTCGCTCCTTCTTGGCCCCATGTTGCAAAAGCAAATGACAAAAAAATCTCATTTTCAGATTTTCATTACATCATAATGCATAAAAGCCAAAACACATTTAGTATAACAAGAGTCTGATTATAGACAAGATGATGTGATACTGTCTTCTAAAATATATAAGGTTAATGCTTCTCGTCCACTTCTTCTGAGTAACAATATATGCAGCTTTGTTTTTCTGCAGTGATATGATCATGCTTTGGTTATAAATGCCCATGTCTCACTTGTGCTAACTGATCGTGCAGCTGCACCTAATCTTGTCCAAGATCCATCAAGGGATAATTCATATGTGGGAAGTATTCATGATCAAACTAAGCTTCAACCAAGTAAAGGTGTACTACCTGATGAAAATAGTCATGCTCCATCCATGAATGTTGCTGCATCACTTGCTCCTGCTGCTGTTGCTGCTGGAGTTGCTCTTATTTTAGGAGCCAATCAAACCGAGAATACTGAAAAGGATAATGTGGCTTACCCAAAACCTGATTCCGGAAAACAAGAAGATGAATTTGATACAGGAGTAAGTTCAGTTGGTGCAATGGGAAATGTGAATACAGGTATGCTCAAAGTATATATATGTATACTCTATTTTCAGGATTTGAACTCTTAACTAATGCAGTGCGGAGCAGGCACTCTATTACTGGACTACGGTTTAATAGTCCATTTGACTCGTTATTAATGTCATTTCATTCTTACACATTTGATTTTTCTGATTATAAGAGAATTTGGTTTGAGCTGATCTTGCTTTCCTTCTAATTGAATTTTATGCCATATTGACATAAAGATATCAAGTAAAAGGTTTCTTGCCATGGATGGAAGTAGTACAAAAACTATTCAGTAGAAAACTTGATTAATAATCATAAAAGTCATATGTTTATGATTCAACAGAAAGTCTAATTTTTTATTGAAATGTATGGTAGTTCTCCTCCCTTAAAATTTTCCTCTGTTTATTTTCTTGTAGAGCATTTTGTGATTAGTTTTCTTATCATTGTTAGTATTGCTGTATTTTCCATTAGGTTTCTCATAATGATAGTCATAATCATCTCACAGAAATTTATTTTTCTTACTGATGTGAGCTTTAGCAATATTTAAGCAACTGTTCTCATGCGACCAATTATATTTTCTTAATTAATTCAACTATCCATGTATGCTGATTATGCAGATTACAAGCACTCACAAACGGCAGAACATGATGGAAGACTAACAATTCAACCTAATGATGAAAAAGATGTCAAAGATGAAGAGAGTGACAAAAGTATGTAAGAAATTTCATGTTTCTTTCGTAAGGAACTATCTCTGCATTCAGTTATCTGTTCAGTCTTTTGATATCAAATCAAATTTAAATTCATTAAACTAAGAAAGATTGTCTGTTCTGCTGATTGTTGAATCAGTAGCAGTTGATACTGCACTTCCACCAAGCACATCAATCTTGATTCCAGATCCTGAAGATGGACAAACAATACCCTCTGAACCAAGAGATGATAAAAAATGGGAAATCATCAAAAGCATTGTATATGGTGGTTTAATTGAATCAGTTACAAGCTTAGGAGTTGTGACATCTGCGGCAAGTGCTGATGCTACCATTTGTAAGTTCAGACTCTAAATTGCTGTAAATTTTCCATCATACATTGTATTTGAGGTTCGTTCATTTATCCTTCTCTCCCTTAGACTAAGTAATCACTTTATTTACTGTTGAGAATGTCTCAAACTTTGCTCTCTACTTCATTATAGACTCTGAAATTCTATTTCGTTCGACTTACATGGTTCAATCAACTATTTGCTGATTGTAGTGAACACCATGGTTTTGGCGTTGGCAAACCTCGTAGGTGGACTCTTCATCATGGGGCACAATGTGAGTAATTTTCCCTGTCAAATGGTGCTCTAAATTATTGATACTTCAAAACACAAGATTCTTCTCACATGAAACTAAGTCTTTCATTTTGAACTAACATGTTATATTGCAGCTTAGGGAACTTAAAAATGAACAACCTGAAAGCAACTCCAATCAGACAAATGAACCAGGGGATCGTTATCAGGAATTACTTGGCAAGCGGCAGAATTTCTTTCTTCACGCCACAGTTGCTATATTATCGTTCCTTCTTTTTGGTTTAGTACCTCCTGTAGTTTATGGCTTCTCATTCAGGAAGAGTGACAACATGGACTATAAGCTAGCAGCTGTGGCAGCAGCTTCTCTTTTGTGCATTACCATACTTGCTATTTGTAAGGCTTACGTCAGGAGGCCGCCCAAGAACTACATCGAGACAGTACTACACTATGCCGTTGTTGGACTTATGGCTTCAGGAGTTTCATATCTAGCAGGCGAACTTATCAAAAAGCTAATAGAAAAGTTAGGATTGTTCAATTCAGAAGTAGCTGTCACTATGCCCCGTTCTGAGATGAGTTCAGGGAGACCTGCTGCTTGGGCATCCTATTGATGTCAATTTGAAATTCCTTGACAAGATTGTTTTGGGCTTCGATCTTTTTCAATAAAATCATCACGCAATAAATCAACAAAGCCCAGAGTGATGTCTCTTTCCCCTTCAAGTTTACCTACTACGGTACCAGCGTGAATATGATCTCCACCATTTAAGAAATGTTTTGGTAAGGTCTGGTAGTTGTTTTGATTAATAATGCAATTCCTGACAGTATATTTTCCTATTTTGAGGGTTAAACAATGTCAAGATATTTTATTTTTGTTCTCATCCGCTATATAATTATAATGACAGAAAAAGGGTGCCTTGATATGAATATTTTTCTGCATTGTGAGCTACAGAGAAGCTCATATGACATCAGAGTGCTATTGGCCATTTCATCTCTACCGTAACTTTTCCAGTAATTTTTGTTTGAAATGAGTAGTTACTAGAGAAACCAACAATGTTTTAAACCTTTTAATTATGAATACCACAAGATCTTAAACCTCAGAATATGTATTCAAGTCATCATCGTACACGTCATGCTATCATGGCAGCATCATAACATAACAATTTTACGGGCTATTCGCCTCAGTTTACCAGCAACAAATAAGAGTAGCAGGGATGTAAAGCATTGGCAACCAGTCTAATTGTCGCCTCAAGGCATTCATTCTCTTCTTTAAGCACTTGTGTCTATCAGGAATCAACTGAAAAAACAATTATACAATTGAATCCCAGAGAGAAACTACAGCCTTGAATTTTTTTATTTATCTTAGATTGCTCTGCAAATGGTAATAATAAATTAGCTGTACTATATGCAATTGAATGGACATGATCCAAACAACAAAAGATCACTATATTTCTGTTGTCGTCCTCTTTTGGTATCAAATTAATCTAGAATAATCAGAACATCCATCTTGGAGAAGAGTGAACAGCACTTGGCTTCGGTTTGGTCTGTGGCTCCAAGTTGTTTCGCTTCTTCATTCTTGACGACACAGTCGGACTGAAGTAATCATTGCTCCTTTGAGATGTTGCTCCTTGTGAATGCATCTTCCTTCCATGGATGAAACTTCTCTGCTGTTCTAACATTGTCCTACGGGCCACTGGGTTCCTATGCACAGCAGTTCCCCATCTATTGTGGCTCACACAACTTTGGCTCCTTCCAACATGCTGAAATTTTCCCTCTCTGGGGCTGGGATAGTTTCGGCTCTCAGCAGTTTCTGCTGAGTACATTGTCTCTCCCTCACTGCTATACCCATTATACATCTCCGGAACCTCTATGGGAGAGGAACTAGACTGGACCTCACTTTGGGCCCCATTTACAGAACCAGTGGATTCAATCTCAGCTTCTGCTTCAGGACTAACAATTCTGCTGTCTTTAATTTGATCTTCACCTGATGGGTTCCGTGAAAGAAGTTCCTTAACATGGTTCTCGTCACAGTTAGGGGGCAGCTGATTGTCGGGCAGTGCTTGAACTGTAGCTTTGTCAACCTTTGGCGGGAAATTAATATCCAAAAGCTGGATTGGAGCACTTTCATTTTTCCTGATAGGAGCTGCAGTCAGCTTTCGAGATTCATATATTTCTGGAGTTAAGATTCCCTGCACATGGATGGCATGGGGATCAGTGGTCAGGGTTTCTTCTTTGGCAATGTTTGCTGCACCTGAACATCCTGGTCTATGTTGGTCCTCAGTTTTAGAAATTGTATTTGATGATGAAGGGGTTCCAATGTTATCTGCTTCTGTCGACTTAAAGACCTGGCGGAGTGTAAAGGAAGCAGAAGAATGCTCGCTCTTCTGGCCTGTGGACATCAATCTAATGATTGGTAATTTGGGTTTAGCAAGTTCATCAAGGTTACCTTCCCAATGCTGGTTCAACCAATCACAGATAATGGGAATGGGAATACCAAATTGCATGGGAGAATCCTTCTTCCAGGATGTCGAGGATGACGATGAAGTAGAAGAGGATTTGGTATTTGGAGATGTAGCTAATTTCATAGGATCACAGATCATGAAAGCTAGATTGCCCTGTGCATCAAACCCAGCAGATCCAGGGCTCCATTGGATACCATCAGTTGACAGTTTTATGAGATTGTCAGTGGCTATTACCACCTTTCCCTCACCTACTGTTAGTTCTTCTTTCTCTGTGTAACCCAAGATGTAAACAACACTCCCCAGATCCAAGTTTGGTTTAGAACATGTCTTCAAGTAGTGAGGCTGATGTCCTTGGGTGCTAGAGTCTCCATCCATGTCATCTAAACCAACTATTGTAAGGTCCAGAACCGAACTAGTAATGAAAAACCTGCAATGAAATAATAGACATAGAAATATAATTGAGAAATGCCTAGCTTGGATCATGAACCCATTTGCAAGAAAAGTTGCCACTTCTTTTCTTTCCTTGTGTACCACACTCTGGCACTGTGGCTACATCAGCTATAATAAAAGTATAAAGTAATTTTATTTTTTGTAATCAGGGCAGAATGCCATTTAACCTAGAGCAAATCCACAAGGCAGCTCAACAAACCAGGCAATGCAGGCAATAATCATATTTATAAACAACTAAACTGGCCATAGTAAAGCTCACCATGCCAAACAGCACAAGGTTCAGTTTTACTTAATTTTAGCCCAACTTAGTCTGTAATTTCAATTATGAATTTTCTCCTTCAGGAGTACCAATATTGTAGGGCAAGTAAACAAATCTCTTTGAATACTTTATAGTTGAAGTATTTTGGAATACCATTGATAATAAACTTATGAACACTTAGCTATCTTTCCAATGGTTGTGTTTTTCCTTTTTCTTTCCCTTTTCTTTTAATTTCTCTTTCCACTTAGCAGCATTCCCTGCATTATTTCCAGTCTTTCTTGGCCTCAAATCTTAGCACTTAATTGTCTTATGATCTTATCCTTTCCATCATGAAGACTAGTCCCATGAGCCCTAAAACCCTTCATTAACGCTTTTGCTAGCATCTTGAAATGGCATGAATGTACCTAAGCAAGAAATATTTTTCTGGCTGCCCAGAAAGTCAGCAGCTACAATCTCTGCTTCATGGAAACAAGCCAGCATTATGTCCACAAGCCCAATACAAACCACAACTTCTAATCCCTTGTTCCCTAATTGAAAACCCTAAATCACGCAAGTCTGAAAGTCATTCCACCAGAGAATTCACATATCAGATTATTCCATATCACTCCCACAGCAGCATTTCTTGTTTTAAGCCATAAAAACCCATTATCTTTAAATACAGACTCATACTTCTGTAGGAGGAGGGTTCCAGCAAAAATGTCGTCTAAGAGTGGCATCTCAAAACATGAATGTTAAAATAAATTTCCTCTTCATTGAAAAGAGTAGTTAATAAGTAGTTACTCTGATATTGTATGTATAAGCATGATCAGAAAAAGGTAACAGAAAAAAAAAAAGAGCACAGCTCAGTGACAAAGAAAGTAAGTATATAATCCACACGTTTGCAAGTTGCGACTTTCATGAATTCATTCAGATTTCAGCATTTATGCTGGTAAGATTACAATCAGGTATCTGAAACTCCTTCGATGATGGAGACAACATATAAAACAATGCAACAAAATGAAAAAATAAATATGCTTCTCAGCACAATATCTATCCAAGTTGAAGCTTTCTATACACAACCTCATATCAGATCCAATGCTTATACAGATATGAATATATTTTCATTCCTAAATAGGACTACGCACCAATGTAAATACAGTTCCCAATTGACAAAATAATTTCCACAAATATCTTTCACCATTTCCCTCTCAATCCATCAACTTAATTCCAAATCTCATCTTTACTTAACCAAAACCAAAGCCACCAGAACATGGAGTCAGCTTAAAGTTAAACTACTTAAAGTCAATTTTTATCAATGACCCCACATTTTCCAATCAAACAAAAACAAACCCAGAACACAAAATCACATAAAAAATTACATAATTTTTAATAACAAGAGAAAGAAAAAGAAAAAAGAAGAAAGAAAGAAAGAAAGGAAAAACCTGTGAGGGACGAGACTAGCAGCGACGCCGTTGTGGAGGCGGATCTCTGAACTTTCAGCAGCAGCGACAGAAGGAATATTAACATGAGCAGTCAAAAGAAGATTCCGATGGATCAAGAATCCAGTACCGGAAGTTCCATTTCCGGCGGCGGAAGAGATTGTAGCCATGGCAGAACCCTTGCCGGAGAAAATGGCGGCTTTCATTTTCTCAGACTTTCCCACTCCTTTACAAAAGCACCATGATTCTATCAAAACTCCCATTTTCCTTTAAAAAGAAAATTAAATAAAAAAATCCAATGTTTAAGAGATAATAAGTAATGGGATTAAAGTTCAGGAGGGTGGATTGGATCTAAAGAGAGTGGCATTGTAATGGGTATTAATAAAAGAAAGCAATTCTTAGCGGAAAAAAAGAAGTGTGCTTTTTGAATGCACCAGTTTAGTTTCTGTGTAAGGAAAGTGAGAAAGAGAGAGAGAGAGAGAGAGAGGTGATGATGGACGTGAAAGGAGTAAAAGTGTGGGCAATGGGTATGCTTGTGAGCTGGATTTTTATAACAAAATTATATGAAATAAAATAAAGGAAACTGATTTGTCTTAGGCTTTGATTAGAAGAAGAAGAAGAAGAAGAAGAAGAAGAAAAGAACTTGTTTTTACAAATTACAAGTACCCTGATTAAAATAGATTTGAAGTGATGGTGATGCCGACTGCAAGTGAAGAATGTTTGAGTTAACCATGATATTATGGAAGTTTCGTGATTTCTTGTCAACTGAAGAATTAGCTACTGTAGTTTATTTTTTAGGAGCAAAATGGATATTTATGCTCTTCAATTTTAGTAATTTGGTTAATCTAATGCTTTTAATTTGGATGTAATTTAATAAATTTTTTTTTTGATATTTTAATATTCGTCTGCTAAATATTTAATTTTTATTTATATTAATTCTTGTTTATTTAATATAGCATATAATTTTATTAATTAAAAAATAATTTAAAAATATTAAGTAATTTAAAAAAAAAAACATTATATGTTGCATCATTAGGATTAGAATTGCTATAAATCAAGATGAGTGGGTAGCTAAAAATTAAAATAAACTATATAATTTTATTGGCTGCTTAATTTAGTATGTCTGCAAGTAAAGTAAAATTCGCATACTTATTGAATTTAAATATTAAACTGATTAATTATGTCACGACCCACTCTGGGGGCCCGTGACCGGCACTAGGGAATGGGTAGGCTTAAGGCCACCGAAACCCGTAGTAAGCCTTACCAACCCGCAAATCCAAATATACAATTAACCAAATATAAAATAGTCATAATTGTCTTGCATAATACATCATCAAACTACCAACAAGAGTCAGAATAGTTATACAAATTTTAAAATTTCCTACTGCGGATACTCTAGAGTAAAAATGACAAGTATACAAGTACAAGATAATTACAAAAGTCCGAAAAGAAGAAGTCGGACTGTCGGATATCTTGAAAGTCTTTAACTCACTGAAAAAATTACAACCGAGGTATCGGTCTAGAGTGAGTCAAAATCAAATAATCTAAGGGCTTTTGCAACCTTCACATGATATATTAATTATTCAAAACAATATACCAATTTCCGAATATAATTGCGGTCATAATATAAAATCATACACCATAATAATAAAATGATAAAAGGAGAGTGTAAATAAATAAAGACATTTTTACTTTCACGGGACGTGTGGCTAAGTAGAACCCTAACCCCAAATTCTAACGTACCACTTTGGCTCTCTTAATCCAATAAGATCGCTCGAGAGCAATGCTCGACCAGAACCTTACCTCCGGTCACTTAAATATCCAAATAAGAAATCTAGTAGCCATTCGGCTCTCTTAATCCAATAAGACTGGCGCCAGAGCAATGCTCGACTGGGACCTTACCTCCGGTCACTTAAATATCCAAATAAGCCGCCTGAGAGCAATGCTCGACCAGGACCTTACCTCCTTAATTTACACAAATCAGCCCAGAGCCATGCTCGACCAGGCAAACCCATAAATATCTTATTACATGTCCATGATCATTCCCGATGTAACCCATCGAGCGGCATGTTCTACAAGCCACATTTCCCAATTCGCAATCATCACATATAATAAATATCATTATCCGATGAACTCAACCAACACATATCGGAAATAAAGATTAAAGATTTAAGGTAAAACAACGTGCAATTTGCGAGGGAAAAATAATAACGCTTATCTTATTATAACATACTAATAATAATATTTATATTATTTCAAATATTAATAATCAAGTGAAATCATTTACCTTGCGATACTAATAATCATATTAAGCACAAATTCTAAATAGCATATTAAAATCGGACTAGCAATAGCGCGAAAGATTAAATGACTTTAACTCATGATTTGATGCGTTCCACGGTCCGCTCCTACGCCTCGGGTGGAGTCGAAGGGGCTGAATTATCTAATAACAAAAGACATACAATTAATAGACATTCAAAATTTTTCCTAAACTTAGACCCTAAGGTCGACCGCCTAGAATTAAATTAGACTCGAGGATTACCAAAATTTGATGAGAACCTCCCTAAATTACTGGATATTTACCCTCAGAAACGGGTCCAGGACTGCCAAAAACATATCGGACATGCTGGAATTTAATAACAGGAGCCGGGCCACAAGAATCGCATTAATACTTTCCCGACTCCAAAACACCACAATCCAAACAATTCAATTTGATTTATTTTTAAACTACCCAACACAAGCAATTAATAGCCTCAATAACTTTCTAATATTATAACAAAATTTTCGAGTCTAATAAAATTATACCGAGTTGAAAATTAAAATATTTCGCGCGTCCGAAAACACCGGGTCCGGAAGCCGGTCCTGTCGAATTCAAATCCGGGCGCCTACGCGAAGCTCAAGTTGCGAGAGTCCGGAAGGACAAGAGTTTTGGCCGGAAGTGGCCGGAAGGCGGATCGGGCCGGAAAGTCGCTGCTCACGCGACACCTTTCAAGGTCACGGCAAGGATTTCACGTGAGGAGGGTTGCTTCAAGGGTTTTCGGGGGTGGGGAGTCCGATTCGGCCGATCGCCGAAAACAAGCCGCAAGAGGCCGAACGAAGACAACTCCCTACCTTGGCTAACACTCCGGCGGAAAGGAGGAAAGGGAAGGAGAGCTGCAGAGCGGGGAAGGGAGGAAGGCGGGCGGCGGCACGTGGCGGCGGGGAAGAAGACAGTCGATGGGGAGGGAGAAGGAAGGGAGGAAGGAAAAGGAGGAGGGAGGGGAGAAAAAAAGTTTTTTTTATATATATATATAATTATTATTATAACTAAGGGTGTTACATTCTACCCCCCTTAGAAAAGAAATTCGACCTCGAATTTTAAACCATAGCCCACTTAGGATTGAAATAAATGAGGGTAGAGCCTTCTCATTTCCTGCTCGGTCTCCCAAGTACACTCTTCAGACAAATGATTCCGCCACAAAACTTTGACCATCGGAATAATTTTTGGTAGCGGTGGCGAACTTGAGTATCCACAATCCCCGGTCGCCTCCTTATAAGTCAAATCTTCACCAACTTCCACATTCGTGGTTGTAACACATGCGAAGGGTCCGAAATATACTTTCTTAACATCGATATGTGGAATACCGGATGCACGTAGAAGTTCGGTGGCAAGTCTAGTTTGTATGCCACATCTCCACCGCTTAATAATCTCAAAGGGTCCCACATAACGAGGTGTCAATTTGCCTTTCTTGCCGAATCGCAACACACCACGCATAGGAGACACCTTCAAGAATACATATTCCCCAACACTGAATTCCACGTGCTTCCGCTTTGGATCCGCATAACTTTTCTGCCTACTAAAAGCTGTCTTCAGTCGCTCGCGAATAACCGGAATCTTTTCTGAAGTGATCTGAACCAATTCCGATCCTGCTAACTTCCGTTCACCAACTTCTTCCCAACATACGGGGGATCTACACTTCCGACCATACAAGGCCTCGAAAGGTGCCATTTTGATACTTGCATGATAGCTATTATTATACGCGAATTCGACCAACGGTAGATACCAATCCCATTGACCACCAAAGTCTATCACGCACATCCGAAGCATATCCTCTAAAGTCTGAATAGTCCTTTCTGATTGTCCGTCCGTCTGAGGATGGAAGGCCGCATCTTGAAGTCCAACTGGTACCAAGTTCCTCTTGCAACTTTTTCCAAAACCTTGAAGTAAATTGCATTACGACACTATGGAAACCGGACGTCGTGAAGACCGACAATCCTTTCCAAATACACTCTTGCATACTTAGCTACAGAATAGGTAGTCTTTACCGAAAGAAAATCGCTACCGACTTAGTCAATCGATCCATAATTACCCGGATAGAGTCATAACCGGTAAGTCTTGGGTAAGCCTGATACAAAATCCATAGTAATCCTTTCCCATTTCCACTCTGGTATAGGAAGCGGTTGCAGTAAACCAGACGGCTTCTGATGCTCTAATTTAACCTATTGACACGTCAGACATTTGGAGACAAACTCTGCTACATCTCTCTTCATCCCGCTCCACCAATAATTTCCTTTCAAATCATGGTACATCTTTGTGGAGCCCGGATGCACGCTGTAAGTTGTACAATGAGCTTCTTCTAAAATCTTCTTCCCGAGATTATCCACATCGGAACACACAGCCCTAGAGCCCATCATGAGGGTGCCATCATCATTTATAATAAAGTTATTAGCTCGACCCTGCGCACATCTTCCAAGATTTTCAAAACTGTGGGTCCCGATTCTGAGCCATCCTGATTTTGTCGACAAGCACAGACCTAACCCCGAAATGTGCTAACATCACACCCGATTCTAATATTTCCACCGAAACCCTTGATCATACAGTTTCATGCAACCCTTCAAATGGCCTCTTCTCTACACTAACATGAGCAAGACTACCTACCGACTTCCTGCTCAAAGCATCAGCCACAACATTCGCATTACCCGGGTGGTAGAGAATATTACAATCATAGTCCTTCAGAAGCTCTAACCACCTTCTCTGCCTCAGGTTCAAATCCTTCCCGTTGGAAAATATACTTTAAGCTTTTATGATCCGTATAAATCTCGCGACGCCTCCATGAGATAGTGCCTCCAAATCTTTAATGCAAAGATTACTGCTGCCATCTCCAAATCGTGGGTCGGGTAATTTTGTTCATGCTTCTTCAATTGCCTAGACGCATAAGCTATTACCTTTCCATTTTGCATCAGAACACAACCCAAACCCACTCTGAAGCGTCGCGAATACACCGTGAATCCACCAGTCCCAAGGTAAGGTCAACACCGGAGCTGAAGTCAAACAGTGCTTCAACTTTTGAAAGCTTCTCTCACACGCGTCAATCCACTGAAACCTGACATTTTTCTGAGTCAACTTAGTCAAAGGCGCTGCTATCCTCGAAAAGTCTTGCACAAATCGACGGTGAGAAAGCTACGCACTTCAAGTTGGCCTCTGCCAATCGATTCGCCTCCACTTTCTTAGGGTCCACTTGAATACCCTCTTTAGACACTATGTGCCCCGGAAAGCAACGCTTTCCAACCGAACTCGCACTTGGAGAACTTAGCGTACAATTGATGCTCCCTCAAAGTCTGAAGTACTATCCTCAAGTGCCACGCGTGCTCCTCTTCGCTTTTGGAATAAACCAAGATATCATCAATGAATACGATGACAAAACGATCCAGAAATTCCTTGAACACTTGATTCATCAAATCCATAAAAGCCGCAGGGGCATTAGTGAGTCCAAACGACATCACCAGAAACTCATAATGCCCATAACGCGTCCTGAACGCCGTCTTTGGCACATCTTCACCACGGATCCTTAACTGGTGATACCCTGATCGTAGATCAATCTTGGAGAAATACACCGCTCCCTGAAGCTGATCAAATAGGTCATCGATGCGAGGAAGCGGATACCGGTTACGAATCGTCGCCTTATTTAGTTGCCGGTAATCGATGCAAAGACGCAAGGTGCCATCCTTCTTCTTTACGAACAGAACAGGAGCACCCCAAGGAGACGTACTAGGTCTAATGAAACCCTTATCTAGGAGGTCTTGCAACTGCTCCTTTAGCTCTCTTAACTCGGCCGGTGCCATTCGGTAGGGCGGCAAAGAGATAGGTGTTGTACCCGGTATCACGTCGATGTAATTCTATCTCTACTGGGCGGCAATCCGGGTAGTTCTTCCGAAATACATCGGAAACTCACACCTGAACGCTTCGACGCAACCTTTCCTTGCAGAGGTATCCCTAACCAAAGCCAAATATCCCTGACATCCGCGGCGAAGCATCCGCCTAGCTGTAATCGCCGACACGAGATTCGTGGGAGAAGGTATCTGCTCACCTTTAAAATAGAACTCTGAGTCTCCAGGAATTCGGAAAGTCACTTGTTTCTCCCGTGATCCAACATGGCGAAATGCAAAGCTAACCAATCCATTCCCAAAATCACATCAAAATCCATCACATCTAAAAGAATTAGGTCGAAGCAACCAAATCTCGGCTTCAATGGGACACCGGATACGACATCGGCCTCTAAGGCCTCACTTAATCTGGCAGTAAGTGACCGACATCGGGACTGGGAGCCTAACGGGCTGGACATCCAATCTTATGGCAAAACTAGGCGATACGAAAGAATGGGTAGCCCCAGGGTTTAACAAAACTCTAGCCTCAGAATGACAAACAAGAATAGTACGACACCACAAAGCATTTGAGGCTCGCGCATCTCGAGGAGTAAGGGTAAACACTCTAGCTTGCCCCTACCGACCGGTTGAGACCACGAAGCTCGACCTTGAACCTTGCCCCCAGACCGGCCTCCTGAAGATCTCCCTCCAAAACTACGGCCCTGCTGGCCAACAAACTGAGATCCATCTTGAAAATGTTCCGGGGTTGCAGGAAAAGCTGGTCGGGTCGCACTAGCGGATGAGCCTTCATGGAAAAGCTGGTCGACCGAAATAGCGAGGACACTCTCGAGCCATATGTCCCATCTCACCACACCTAAAACAGGCTCCACTAGACGTTAGGCACGGTCCTTGATGTGACCTGCCACACATCCGACATGTGTCGGCCCCGAACTAGTCTTCGAAACCCGAACTCGCCCACTACCACTGAAGCCCCGACCGGTCACGAATCTCGGCCACTCCTCCGATTACGCCTACCCTTTCCCGTGGATGCGGTGACTTCTCCGCACGGCCTCGGTACCTCTAGAGTAACTTCCACTACCATAGTACGACAGTGCGACTGGACTGACCCACAACCCCGGTTTTCTTCTTCCTACAATCGCCCTCGACTAAACCCTCGTAGCGTCATCTCCATCCGCCTCGCCATGTCAGTGAACTTCTAGGAAGCTACTCCTCCTAGATTGAACCAAGGAAACAAACTCGGGCCGAGCCTGAAATGTATTCTTGTTCTTCCGCTCCTCAGTCCCCACAAAGATAAGGTGCATACCTACTCAAATTTGAACAAATTGCCGGTGTATTCAGCCCACAGATGATTCTCCTTAACTAACCTTTCAAACCTCTCTCTATACTCCCGCCTTGCGAAAGGGATGAAGTACTCTTCGAATCATCTCCGAATTGCCTCCACGACAACCCATCCGGAAAGGGGGCGGATATAATCTCCGAACCACTCGGGATGCTATTCCCTTCAAGGAAAACCCGGCCATCTCGATGGTCCTCCTGTCGAATACAAATCAGACGCCCTCTTTTCAACCTCATCCAAAAAGTCCAGAGGGTCTCCAGCTGTCCCATCAAACTCCACAGGTCTTAACTTGGTATACTCAGACATAGGGACATCGTCCGGATTCCTAATACCGGACCCACTAGCACGGCTTCCTGCACCCTGAGCAGCCTGCTGCTGCTGAAAGGCTAGCAACTGCTCTAGGGCCCTCTGCATCCCAGTCATACTAGACACAAAAGCCTCCACTGGGATTTCACCAGCACCATGTACCTCCTGAGCCTCGCCCTGATCTGGTTGGGCAGCTGCTCGAGGCCTACCTCGCCTTCTGGTACCATGGGCTGGGTCCGGAGGAGCCGTCTGAGCAGAAAACTCATCTTCGCCTTCCTGGGCCGATGCTGCAGTCGCTCGGGTTCTCGGCATTGGTAAGAGCTGAAAATGAACAACAAGCTATTAACCCAACAGACTCTCTAACGATAGCGCAGATACTAGAATCAACGAAACATGCAAGGACATACTCAATTTATCCTAGTTTCCGCAGTAGTTTAGAAAGCTAACCTAGGTCGAAGGAAAAACTAAACCTAAGCTCGATACCAACTTTGTCACGACCCACTCGGGGGCCCGTGGACCAAGATTGTGAATGGGTAGGCTTAAGGCCACCGAAACCCGTAGTAAGCCTTACCAACCCGCAAATCCAAATATACAATTAACCAAATATAAAATAGTCATAATTGTCTTGCATAATACATCATCAAACTACCAACAAGAGTCAGAATAGTTATACAAATTTTAAAATTTCCTACTGCGGATACTCTAGAGTAAAAATGACAAGTATACAAGTACAAGATAATTACAAAAGTCCGAAAAGAAGAAGTCGGACTGTCGAATGTCTTGAAGCGAAAGTCTTTAACTCACACCGAAAAAATTACAACCGAGAGTGAGTCAAAATCAAATAATCTAAGGGCTTTTGCAACCTTCACATGATATATTAATTATTCAAAACAATATACCAATTTCCGAATATAATTGCGGTCATAATATAAAATCATACACCATAATAATAAAATGATAAAAGGAGAGTGTAAATAAATAAAGACATTTTTACTTTCACGGGACGTGTGGCTAAGTAGAACCCTAACCCCAAATTCTAAATGCCCACTTTGGCTCTCTTAATCCAATAAGGCCCCGAGAGCAATGCTCGACCAGAACCTTACCTCCGGTCACTTAAATATCCAAATAAGAAATCTAGTAGCCATTCGGCTCTCTTAATCCAATAAGACTGGCGCCCGAGAGCAATGCTCGACCGGGACCTTACCTCCGACTGGTCACTTAAATATCCAAATAAGCCGAGAGCAATGCTCGACCAGGGACCTTACCTCCCAAGTAATTTACACAAATCAGCCCAGAGCCATGCTCGACCGTGGCAAACCCATAAATATCTTATTACATGTCCATGATCATTACCGGCAAGACGCGTCCCGATGTAACCCATCAGTGGCATGTTCTACAAGCCACATTTCCCAATTCGCAATCATCACATATAATAAATATCATTATCCGATGAACTCAACCAACACATATCGGAAATAAAGATTAAAGATTTAAGGTAAAACAACGTGCAATTTGCGAGGGAAAAATAATAACGCTTATCTTATTATAACATACTAATAATAATATTTATATTATTTCAAATATTAATAATCAAGTGAAATCATTTACCTTGCGATACTAATAATCATATTAAGCACAAATTCTAAATAGCATATTAAAATCGGACTAGCAATAGCGCGAAAGATTAAATGACTTTAACTCACAGATTTGATGCGTTCCACAGTCCGCTCCTACGCCTCGGGTGGAGCTGGCGGGAAGGCTGAATTATCTAATAACAAAAGACATACAATTAATAGACATTCGAAAATTTTTCCTAAACTTAGACCCTAAGGTCGACTGCCTAGAATTAAATTAGACTCGAGGATTACTGAAAATTTGATGAACCTCCCTAAATTACGGATATTTACCCCCCGTAAAACGGGTCCAGGACCTGCCAAAAACATATCAGACATGCTGGAATTTAATAACAGGAGCCGGGCCACAAGAACTGCATTAATACTTTCCCGACTCCAAAACACCACAATCCAAACAATTCAATTTGATTTATTTTTAAACTACCCAACACAAGCAATTAATAGCCTCAATAACTTTCTAATATTATAACAAAATTTTTCAGAGTCTAATAAAATTATACCGAGTTGAAAATTAAAATATTTCGCGCGTCCAGAAAACACTGGGGTCCGGAAGCCGGTCCCGCCAACAGTGTCGGAATTCAAATCCGGAAGCGCCTACGCGAAGCTCAAGTTGCGGAGAGTCCGGAAGGACAAGAGTTTTGGCCGGAAAGTGGCCGGAAGGCGGCGGATCGGGGCCGGAAAGTCGCTGCTCACGCGACACCTTTCAAGGCTGCCGGCAAGGATTTCCGACGGAGGAGGGTTGCTTCAAGGGTTTTCGGGGGTGGGGAGTCCGATTCCGGCGCCAGATCGCCGAAAACAAGCCGGCAAGAGGCCGAACGGCGAAGACAACTCCCTACCTTCGGCTAACATCGGCGGAAAGGAGGAAAGGGGAAGGAGAGCTGCTGCAGAGCGGCGGGAAGGGAGGAAGGCGCTGGCGACGGCGGCGGCGAGCTGGGCGGCACGTAGGCGGCGCGGGGAAGAAGACAGTCGATGGGGGGAGGGAGAAGGAAGGGAGGAAGGAAAAGGAGGAGGGGGAGGGGAGAAAAAAAAGTTTTTTTTTATATATATATATAATTATTATTATAACTAAGGGTGTTACAAATTAATATAAATAAAGAGGTAGAAAACTAAATAAACTGTATATATATTTATTGTCTAGTATTTTCTCACATTATAATCCATCTAAATGGATAGTTTTTGAAGAGGGTAAAATTGAATATATTGTATAGTATTATAGGCAATTAAGATGCATGAAAGGGATGAGACATAGGGTCACCTGAATACACTGGTAACATGTCATTGTACAAATAGTCCAATTACATAATTATTTTTAACCTAAATAACTCAATTGAATCTGTACCCTTTTGGACAGTATTTTGTATTTATATAACTATTTGCCCGAATGTTATATTTCTTTTGTATATAAAAATGGAAATCAGGTGGCAGATTGGATGGCTTCTCACTGCTTATCTATGTTCCCTGCCGCCTTCTTCTCTAAACCCTAAACATCTTAACATCTATCTCTCTAAATACTCAAATCATAATTTGACCATTAGACTACCATCCAAAGAGTTTCTACATGGTCAGCTCTCTGGAGATTTTGGCTCTTAATTCAATTTTAAGGTTAAAAAACTGTGATTTGTACTCTGTTACTGTACTCTTCATAAAACTGTATGTGTTTTGACATGAAAGAGGACAGACAGTAATTTCCTTGCAATTTGCAAGGATGGTAACATACAAGGTATAATCATTAATATCTGATGATTAGGTGGATTGATTAACCAGTAGTCTTGAGCGATGACACGATGCAAGTCAAAAATAGGTAAGTGCTTTAGCTCCATTAAAAAAGGAATTGTCTAAAGTCTATGGATAAGACATGGATTAATTAATGATCATGATTTCCCTTTTTGTTAAACTTGTAGATCTAATACTTCTTAGCATAACGGAGAAAGACAAAAGGAGATCATTTCTTCCAAAATAAGATCATAAAGATTTGAATTTTGCTTGCTTTTTCATGGAATAAAAGCAGATGTCAATCCTTACAAATGACCAAGCAAACAAGTTACAAAGGCCATTTGTCACGTGCCCGCCTCACAACGAGGCAAAGAAGGCTACCTATACGCCGATAAAGAGGGAGCTAAGCCAAGATATGAGGGTATCGGCCATACAGCTCTCTAAAAAGGGTAAAAAGGAAGGAACCAACCTTCCTAGCAACCCTCAAGATAGAAGGAGGTCCTCTTATTGAGGGTGCTATACTTTCAAGCCCTATCAAGGCATGCTTGACGAGTTTGAAAATGTTATGCCTGAGCTGCCGAAGAAGCTTCCTCCGCGACGAGAAGTGAACCACGAGATCGAGCTGGAATTGGGAGCCAAACCAAAACAAAACTCACGTGACACATTACTGAGTTACCATGATTAGGAGAAACATGTTGATGGACTAAGGTGGTGTTTAATGGAACTTACAGTTAACTGGTATAAAATTAGTCGCTGAATATAATAAATATTGAAATTATAAGTGGTGCTGTATTTAATCTATACTAGTCATTTACTCGTACATTACACGACTGTTGTTATTATTTTGATAATAAAAAATTAAATTTATGAATATAATTTAATAATATTTTTAATATTTAATATTAATTTATAATATTTTAAAATAATAATAAACTAACTATTTTTAGATATCCTAAATTTATTTTTAAAATTTTACTAGTGTAATAATATAAAAATTATTTTAAAAATATATATTAATTAAATTCTAATATTATAAAAATTATTACTATCAATATAATTGATATTATTATCTTTTATAATTAAAAATTATTATACAACTAAAAACTAATCTAATAGTGAATATAATATTTAAAAATATTATTTTCTATAATTAAAATTATTATTTAATTAGATAGCTAATTTATTAGTTTATATAATATTAAAATATAATTAATATATGATTTTTTTAGAATAATCATTATCTAATTAGAAAACTTATCATTATCTAATTAGAAAACTAATTATTATTAATATATATTTTTATAATTAGAATCAGTGTTTAATTAAGAATGTAACTTATTAATTAATAAATTAATAAAAAAAGCACAAAATTACAAATAAACTTAAATTTCGTCAAAAAAATTTTAGGCCTCAGAAATATATATATGTTTGTTTGATAATTTTGATTACTGAACAGTATTATGATTCTTGATTGGACATAATGAACCATTTTTCCTTTATGAAAATGGACATATTTAACTTAGTATTAATTTCTAAGATTTAGCTATCAAATATGTTTAAAGTTATTGAAAAAGTAAAAAAAAAAAGTCTAAAAATAAAAATTTAATAAAAACAATTTTTTTTTTTTTTTTTTTACAAATGAGCCTAAAAATAAATATAAAAAAATTTAAGAATGTATCAAGGCAAAAAAGCTAAAAGGAATTCGTTTCCGGTTATTAGTGATAATTTAAAGATGTAATAAGAGTATGAAAGTCACTGTGCTAAAAGAATATTAAACAGAATAATTTGGCGTTTTAAGGTAGATTATCATTTAGCGTTATTGCACCATCTTAAAAATAATAAGTGCTTTAAAATTTCAATTTTAGGTAATAATTTGGATTTTAAATACCCTTTAAGATAAGAAAATTAAAGGTTTTCACTATTTGATTTACTCTCTTTTGCATAAATAGAATGCTTGGCAAAATTATAAGAGTACAGGCACGCACAGTATCAAACATGGGCAATATTATTTAGTGCGATTGTGTACATGCATATATTTAACAGCTACAAGAAAAGCTTGTGAGCATGCCAACTGTTAAACATACACACGCACACACACGTATTACAGCCACAATAGGTTGCGAACAGTTCAAATTATACGAATAGAGGGATTTTTTTTTTGTGTGTGGAGAAGGATGAGTTTTAATAATTGCATGGAATTGTTAGGAAAAGAAAAGAAAGAAAGAAAACAGTGTTTTGTGGGCTGATATGATAATGGATCAATCTTATTAGCAGCCGAAAACCCTCACTGTTTTAATTGATGATGACAAGCTAAATTGTAAACGTTTCCTATTCTTTAACAGGAAGGAAACATGACAACCTTCAAAAACTATTGAAATTTTGACCTTTCAATTGATAAGGAGCCTCGCTCCAAGAATCATGTGTTTCCACGACTTGGTTGTCAGGCATCGTCAGGGGAAACCTTGGGCAAGTTCCCCTTCCGCTTTACTAAGACTAGCAATTCATGTTTGTCATTTCAACAATACCTGACATGACATCTAACTCTTAGCTGCCCAAGTTACCCAGCAAAAGGTGAAAAAAGCATTTAATATCCTTACACTCGCGGAACAGGGCAACGGACTAGCCCTGGAAATAGGTCTTTGATTGATCATCGCGGTCATGACAGAGATCATCACTATTCAAAGAAGACATCCCACATTAGACAACAAGCATATGTAAAATGATTAGAAGAGTTTCTCGCACCATTCTATCACAATTAGTAAATAGGTTTACAAGCATAATAAGTCCAAAAATCATTAACATTTGGGGAAAATTTCTAACACTCCCAGTTGTTTTCAGGTGCCTTGTAGTTCCATGTCCATGGTTTGCTTCAGCTGCCCTCACTTCTCTCCAGTGCTGCAAAAGGGTATTCTGTTAGCATCACAAAATATCCAAATACAATTGTACAATTTAGAAAAAAAGACAAGTACTACAGTTTGGAGATAAGATCATATCAAGCTCAGTATATGCATGAATAAATACAACCTCACGTTAGCTTCGTGTCAGCTTCAAGATACAAACTCAAAGCCATTATCACGTTTAGCATGACTAGACTTCTGAGTGCTGAAATAAAGTCACTCATAAAAGAGTTTGAAACACTATCAAACTGCTCAACTGATTTCTACTACTCAAAAAAGCAAAGAAGCATGATCAAACAGTTCTGATGGCAAAGAAACTTGTGAATTGTTATCAGTGAAATAGTATAGTTACTAATCTATCATAGCTGCCACTTGGCACAAACTGGACTTATATGTATTCATGTGTTTGTTGTTCAAATTTGACAGATGCACAGAGCTAAATAAGAGAGAGAAAAAAAAAGAATTACTGTTGTAGTTCAAAAGCTTCTCAATAAGATCAACATGAGTCATGAGCATACGCCTGCAGCAATAACGGACCAAACCCAATGCATCAAGAGCATCTCTGCAGCAGAAAATGAGATGTTAATGGCCTTCATTATGTCCACAAGTTCTGCTAATAATTGTTACCCAAACTCATATAAGTAATAAAAATATTAACAGTCAGTTACGAACTATGTTGCCTCGCTGTTGGATAGTCCTTTTGCAAGTCAACTCAGAAATGGAAAAATGTAGAAAGACCATGGTAAATGACAGTATCAAATTAAGACCAGTACTTGCAACATGCAGCTCATACAGACACACATATACACATATCCCTCTTCTTCTCCCTCAAGCAAGCTTTTAAAATCAAAATGAAGAAGAAAGAAACAGCAATAGAAATGGAGGACATAAAAACAACTTCTTCAGGAGAAAATAATGCAAGACCATGGAAATCTTATCAAACTAATTTCAGTAAGGCTAAAGCTGATTCCCTTCAATTGCTGGGATACCCTATTATACTCTCAATTCTATAGAATTTAACTGCAACTTTATAAATCATTTATTTATCTGTCACAAGTTCCATTTTTCTTTCATATAATTAGTTGTAGCAATCATAACAATTAAAGATGACTCATCTTTTACTAGTTCACCCAAACAAAAGAATAGCAGAGCAATTGAAAAGATGTTCCTAATTCAAGTACAAGTAACAGTACCAAGAAAAAAAAGGTCTCCTATTTTCCGATTCCAGTGATTAAAATTAAAAACCAAATTACAGGAAAAAAAAAAAAAAGAAGAAGAGAAAAACACTACCAGTAAAGAAAATTAACAAAGAATATATGTTCTTTTCCTAGAAAAGAAAGAGAGAAGCGATTGAATAAATGGCTAGAACAGTAAGCAAATAAGCAAAAAAAGAGAAATACGCATAGCAATCTCACCCTTCGGAGTAATCGGCCTGAAGAAGATCCAGATACGTGTCCCATTTGTTGCCAATCACCTTTAAAATTAAATATAATTTCGTTATAAAACCCTAGAAAATGAAATTGATCAAGCAAACTAACTACCTACAAAGAGATGGAATAAAATGAAATGAAAGAGTATTAGAATTAACCTTGCCACATGTAAAACAACGAACTGGAATTATCATCTTTGCGGTGCTTCTTTTCTCTCTATCTCTCTCGCTCGCTACTGTTTCCTTGATCAGCGCGTCTATGGAGAAAGAGAGGGTTTATACTTATATATACGCAAGAAAATATATTTTGTATCAGAGAATGTTGGGCTGGGCCTAAAGTAACGAGGTTAGGATAAGCTAAACTCTACTACCAAACATCCCACAGACCAAAACGATCTTCTTCAATTCCCCCAAAAACAAACATAATTTCAATTTCAATTCCCAATTTGACCTAAATATCGATCAAATGGGAACAAGTGGGAATGATGTAGAAGCGGGATTTGCGAAGTTACAAGGAGAGGATTTCGAGTACTACATGCAAACATACTCGATAATTCTTGGTCGGAACTCGAAGAAATCAACGGTGGATGTGGATTTATCAAGTCTAGGAGGGGGAATGAACATATCAAGACACCACGCACGCATCTTTTACGACTTTGCGCGGCGTCGTTTTGCATTAGAAGTATTGGGGAAAAACGGGTGCTTAGTGGAAGGCGTATTACATTTGCCAGGAAACCCACCGGTGAAACTTGATTCGCAAGATTTGTTACAAATTGGGGATAAAGAGTTTTACTTTTTGTTACCTGTGAGGAGTATTTTGGGTGGACATTTAGGGTTAAGGCATCACGTCAATGTTGTCCCTCAGTATCATTCTGGTGGGGCCGAGAGGATGGCGGGGCCGGTCGCCGTTAGGAAAGCAGGGAGAGGGAGGGAGTCTTATGAGGAAGAGTTTGATGATGATGAGGATGAGGATGATATAGGTGGTAGTAGTGGAAAGAAGAGGAGAGAGGGATTGGAGGGTTTTGGATATGGTGCTGTTGGTGGGTCTGGTGGTAAACCCGGATTGGCTGGAGCTTTAGGTTAGTTGCAGTTATTGTGATTATAGATTGAATTATTCTGCTTTTGTTCTTAGAATGTTGGTGTTGGCATTTGCCCTGTTTACCTGGTAGTTTGTAAAAATTGCTTCTTCTTTTTTTTCTTTTATATAATTTGGTGGCCCGGACTCGATTCTTTTGTTTTATGAACAATCTTTGATTTGTGTCATTGAATTTACTTTTTCATGCTCTGCTGTTTGGAAAATTTGTTAACGTCTGCTATTGTGGGTTAGGTGTTCTTGCTTTTATGATCAAAACAAGTTTGGTTTTCTTTTATTTTTTCTTTTGCATTGCTAGGACAAATCTTGTTGAGGGCAGTTACTTCTCGTCTGATTAATGTATTTATTTTCAATCTCAAGTAAAAAATTTCTAACACTAGCACCACCTATTGATTTTGCATATCAATTTTTCCAGGATGAGTCATTTTCTGTTTTGGTTTTGTTTCGTTAATGTTGAGTTGACATTTGTGAATTATTTAGTTCATTTTGTACAATAGAGAACTTATTGCTCATTGGATTATAAGCAGTTCGAATTGTACTTTGATGAGTTTAGTTGAATGCGCATGTACTCACACATGCATGTCAATGCTTATAATTCCTAGTGATTTGATTCTAGGTGACCAGAGAACCCATTGAAAGCATGTTGGCTTATTATTTGGAATTCAGTAGGTATCCCATCAAAGAGGGTAAGATTGTATTTTGAGTTCTGACTTCTTATGGGGTTTGTGACTGCACAAGGACTAGCCATATATGCATAAAGCTATAACGCAAGTGATCATGTATGATATGAGTCTGGAAATAAACAAAATTTACCATCTCTCTGTTGCATGTTTCCATTAAGCTTTATCCACGTCAAGTTCAGTTTGTCACTGATTCTTGTTTGTTCCTAATGCATTGTGTCATTTGATATGAGTTCTTTTATTTTAGTTCATAATATTTGACATCATTTTAATATTTTATGAACTTTGCTCATTTAGGATAATCTAATACTCTTAAGATTGGTGGTGATGACTTTATGTTCTGTGATATGTGTCTTTGGACAGTGGCTTTCTTGAAATGTTGTGGGCTATGGCTGTGAAGCCATAACCTCTTATTGATTTATCTTTCATCAAAACGTGGCATTGATAATTTGCTTTTCCTTCCTGAAAGCCAAGAGTTCTCTTAGTGCAAAACTTCCAAATAATAACTTATTTTGTCATTGTCATGGATGGTATCGTGTCCAGTTCCTTCGGATAAGAAACTAGATGGAAGATCAAGAGTTGATCGTGAGTCCGACAATCAACAACTTTTACAGTTGGAAGAAAAAGATGTGGTGTCATCTGTAGCTACTGTGCTGTCTGATCTTTGTGGCCCTGGAGAATGGATGCCCATGGAGAAACTTCATGCTGAGGTTAACGTCTGTCAGCTCTTCTCAGTTAGCATCTCTAATTGAATTCTCTTGGATTTACAGACTTGCAAAACATAATTCTTAGTTATTAGATAACTTATTCTTCAAAGACCCGAAAATACAATGAATAAATTCAGTAGTATTGATTACTTGCATATCCTTAATCATTACCAATTTAAACTATTTGGTGGCTGATGAGGTCTTATCATGAAAAACCTTCTTACTATGTATGTCAGTTTTTTGTTGGATATTCCACTTCACCAAAAAAGATTTTATTATATTTTGGAACTGTCACTTTTAAAAAGTGATTACGTATACTGGATAAAGCTGCTTCATTCTTTTAGTGTTTAAAAAAATTATTTGGTAACAAGTGAAATTTTTGGCAATTGCCCAAGTTTCTCATAGTTTTTTCTTGCTGCTACTGACATATCAATAGAGGTTATTCATGTCAGATTCAGATCTAAGTTTTTCAACTCAAGAATGACTTGCACCAGCTATGATCAATGCTATTTATCATGTCACTAGAGGCTAGATCTTTTTCTGTGGCTCAAATTAGACTTGGCTTCAAAAAAGAAAATGGTGGATCCATCATATATTACGCGATGGCTCTCAGTGATTAGTGCATATACTCTAACTACGCCCTGATATGCTCTTCTATCGATTCCTGGCTATCAAGACTTGTGTGATACTTGAGCCTTGGGATGCTTTTGTTTGCTTAACCCTTGTGTTTTTACATGTTCAGTTACTGGAGCATTATAGCAATGTCTGGCATCACAGCCGGGTGAGGAGATATCTCACCTCTGAGGAATGGCCTGGGCCTGAATCCAAAGGAAAACCCTGGTACGGGTTGCTTATGTTACTGAGAAAATACCCAGAGCACTTTGTCATCAACACGAGGTCCAAAAATCGTGTGACACTGGAGTTTGTCTCTCTTGTCTCCCTCCTTTCTTAAGATCCAGAGAATATGGGGAAGATGATGATATCTGTTCCTTTTTACTCGATCTGTTGTGATGAATATTTCTGTACATGATGTATTTGACTATGCAAGTCTGTCTTTAAGATCTTTTCTTCTGCTAGTGTACTTTTTCTCTTTCTTTACGAAAAATGGTGATTCCTCCAAAATTTTCTTGGCCTTTGAATCCCTTGATCTGCCGACAAGTTGAACCCAATTCACTAATTAAGGAAATGAAGGGGCTGGCAGCTGGTCCCGGAAAATATACGTTTCTTTTCTTTTCTTTTCTTTTACTTGAAAAGTCTCTAGTTTTTTTTTCTTATTATTAGTCTGTCTGTAATTTTGTTTTTATTTCATTTTAATACCTTCTCAATTAATATCTTTAAGATTCTATTGATATAATAAGTAATAATATTATTGATCAAATAATGAGAGAAAAGAATTGATTTGCTCTTATTGTTTAATTCGTGGCTCGCAATAAACTAAAATTGATCAAAAGCTGTTACGTATGCCGTTCCATTAACTGTAGAATAACAGATATTCAAACAAAAAAGAAAAAAAGAATTAACAGATATTTGCTCTATTCGAGTGATGCTAATGATTGTCATTCCAAATTAGAAAAAAACAGTCTTATCTATTCGAGTGATGCTGATGATTGTCATTACAAATTAGAAAAGAGCTGTCTTTCCTTTCCGTCACCAGTACCGAAGTCTTCTTCTCTCCTTCAATTTTGGCATTGCAAATGTGTCACGCCCCGCCTCGCACAAAACTCACGTGACAAATGGGGTTGAGAGAACCAGGTTAGTACAGTACGACAGTGGACAACCCGCTTCTAATAAATGGAACAACGATGTTGTTACTGCAAATTTCTTGATTCTCAAAAAAGAAAAAATTTAATGTCATTGTTGGTGTTGCGATAGGAAGATGGATTTGCATTTGCATGGTTAGGATGAAGAGGAATTTGCAAATGGAAGAACTTGCTTTATACCTTTTTCAATTTTATTTAATTTTTCTATTACTGGTACTGAAGATGATGAAATTTGAATGGCAGTAAAGTGGGTGTTGGGAATTAATTTTACTAATATTTGCGAGAGTGGTGTTAGTGAAAGAAGGAATGACAGAAACGATGCCGCCGACCACCGCTTCTCTCCTTGGGTTACATGATTCTTGATTTAAGAAAATATAGATGAATTGATTTGCATTTTTGGCATATAAACTCTATTGAATGGCCATCGGCATCTTGATTTTATTTTGGTTTTGATTTCTTTCTTCTCTTTTTCTTTTTTGTTTATAACCAGTTAGCTATTTACCCAGCAATTTAACTACCATACAAAACTCAAAGCAACAGTGATCAAGATTCAGGAGTCATAACACACAAGAATTTGCTTTTGTTTCTCCCTTTCTATATGTTTTGTTAATGGAACAATGAGATGATTTCTTATCCGCTCCAAATACATGACGATATCAGCGATGGAAAAGATGGCGGCAGCATAAACTGGTTGTCAGCGGTGGAATTTGATTCTTGAAACGGCGGTAGTGCTGCGATGGCGGTAGTTGTGGGTGAAGACATTTGAATGAAGGATTTTGGCACCTCAGCTTAGAGCAACAACTGTTTTATTCAAGATTTATCTCCCCCCATTAAATAAAGGTCAAATGTGATCAATTTTGAGTTTACTTGGCCAAAAATTTAGGTGGCCCAAAATGTAATGCTCGGGGTAAACAGTCTCCCTCTAAATAATTTATCAATGCAATTAACTATAATCAACTCAAAATTAATAATGTTATTTTTAATTTTATATGAAATAACATGGAATAATTCTTGAAATAAATTTATAATATTCTTAGAATATCTCACTAGTTAGTTTGATAGTAATCATTTTAGAATTTAATTCTATTAAAAATTAATGTTTATTAATGTCATAATATTAAAAAAAAATAACAATATTAATTGAAAAGGTAGTGAATTAAAAAAAAATATGAAACTAAAACTAAAATTAATTATTTTTTTTTTATAGAAAAAACTGCATATGCTTAAATAAAAAGTGTTTAGCTATAGAATATATTCTTTTAGTTTTTTTTTTCTTAAAAAAAAAAAAGAAAAAGAGGTATTATGTTAACAATTTATAACATTTTGTGAAAGCCCAACATTGCTTTTATAGTAATTGAAGCTTGAAAGAGGAAAAAAGAAAAGTGGTCAATCTTTATACAGTTTTTGCATGTTATCCTTTATTGTTTCTTAGTAATTGAGATTTAATAGACATTAATAACTTTCAAGGGCCTTATGGGCAACATTTGATTCAGGAAAAAGCTGGATCTTTTCCAGACAAAACACCAAGGTAGCAAAAACCTGAACAATTGGTAGATATACGCACTGCTCACTTCTTTAACTTCTTTCGTTTTCTTTTTCTTTTTTTTCTTAACTTTCATTTTCAAACATTTCATAAAAAATAAAAAATTAAAAGGATAAATACAAAAAAAAAATATTTTATGATTTTACTGTTCTATAATTTAGATTACATGGTTTTTCTGAGACAAAAAAATATATACAGTTCCAGACTATGACCAAAAAAAATTTTATGTTAAAAAATTATCATGTGTTGATAATATGAATTTAAAATTTAATAACTTCTAATTTTATTATTTGACCATTAAATCACAGTTAAAAGAATAATTAATCTAATGAGACCAATTTAACAGTCAAACAATAACGTTATTGATCCAACAATATCAGTTTAACAGTCAAATAATAATGTTTTGAGTTATTAAGCTCTAAGTTTATATTATTAAATATGAAAAGTATAATAATGACACTTATCGGAATAAAAATAACTTTAAATTATTGCCAATCAATATTCTTAACGGTAAAATATTTATTTTTGTTATAATTTTAACCATTTATCATTTTTATCTCAAAAAAGACAGCATACTCTAAATTGTAAAATAATGAAATCTCGTTGTAGTTTGAAAGATTAGATAGTAAAATTATTGAAAAATGAATTGATATCAGTGGGCTAAACAATTAGATTTTTTCGATAGTAGCTGCGTAAATTCTTAAACATTGGTACAAACTATAAATTCATTACAATTACTAGCTGGTTTAAGCCAATAACGATAATCTATACAACAAAATAAAGAATGAATAATTACTATTTGTCTCATGTGTTTGTCCATATTATACTAGTTACTCATGGCATTTAAAGAATCTATTTTTCCATTCTTCTATTTTATAATTTTATATTAAAAACTCATTTCGTCCAAATTTTTATAAAGAACCATTAACTAGATTTAGTTTTATAATGTTTACCCCTTGATTTTTGGTATAATATATAAATTATCCCTTATAGTTTACTTATTATACTAAAACTCCATTATCTATTTTTTATACAAAAATCAATTTTAGTGTCTATACAAAAATAATGAATTAGTGTTCTTTAAATACTCTAATTTTTAGCATAATTAAATTATAGTAAAATTTAAATATTTTAAAAGTACTTATATTAATCAAAATATTAAAAAATTTATATAATTTAATTTTGAATTGTTAAAATAAAATAGATAGTATTATTATTATAAATTTTATTCCAATAGAATTATAACTTTGATAAAAAATTTAAGAATCAAATTATATTTTTTTATCAATTTAGATCCTTAATTACATTGACTTTCCAAAAACAAGGAAATTTTAGTGCAATAAATAAAATATAGGGGGCAATTTGTATATTACACAAAAAAAAATCAGGAGGCAAATTATATAAAACGAACCCTAATTAACGATTCCCTAACAGAAGTTCTAAACGAAAGAGATTTTTAGAATAAAATTACAAAATAAAAGGATGAAAAAATATATTTTTTAAATGTAAAGGGTAACTAGTATAATATGAAAAAACGCAGGGGGGTAAATAGTAACTACCCCAATAAAGAAACATGTTAACCCAAAACCCACCCTCTTACTTCCACTTAAGGAAAGCTGCAAGATTAGTGCTACCTAGCCAATCCTAAACCTCCAAAGAAGCAGGCCAAACAAAATATATTGATTGTAAATAAAAGTTCAAAAAAGTTTCAGGTTCCACCAAAAAAGGGAGAAAGAAAAGGTTTCCTCAAGATTCTTCTTTGCTTAGTTTACCAAGAGCTCTTTGCATTCTTTGCTCATAGAGTTGCTTTTCCCTAACTTCTTTAGCAGCAAGGGCTTCTTCATCAAGTACTTGAATGGGAAACCACACTGGTAACTTCAACCAACCACCTTTCTTTTCTTTGTCCCCATATAAGGATTGTTTAAAGCTCCTCAATTTTGGTTTTAGCTTTATAGTTGCAAAATCCACAGTTGTTCCCACAACAGCAAAGATAATTGAGTAACGGAATGCACCAAATTGACCACCTAAAACGTCACAATAATTATAAAAAGGAAAAGAAAAGTTAACTATACAGAGACAGGAAGATGAAAAGATGAAGCAGATGAATCAAATATGATATTTAAGATGTTCATTGACATCAAGTTCAAATGTGACGGATCCGGATACACATCACCACTCATTGCGGAACTTGCTCAATCTGAACTTGAGGAAACATATCCATCAGCAAGTTCAACCTCAGTTGAAATAGATATCTATTCTTTAATATACCATACGCCAGTCCAAAGAATTCACCCTATCTACAAATATGCTGCCTTTATATGGAAAGGTGGAATGAGGATTTCAGCATTCAACCATGTAGATAGATCACCATAGCACAGACAAACTGCATCTAGAGCCAATAAGCCAAAGAAAAGGCTGCTTCATATTGGGAAAGCAAAGGAGATCCTAGAAAGCACTGGAGTCGCTTATTTCTTTTGAATGTTACCAGTGGGACAATGAAGATGATTTATGAAATTTAAGTAATATGCAAGCTCCAACATGCTTAAATGAAAGCACCCTCAGCTAAAATCTCCAACTCATTATCTCATGCAAATCAAGTAAGCTTAAAGTTCCAAAATCATTATAAAACAAATAGATAGAACAAAAGAAATTCACACACATGGAAAAGAGAGAGACAGTGTTAAGTAGAATTGGACCTTGAAGACGTCCAAGAAGAGCGCCTGTACCAAACCCTGCAAAAGCAGAGTTCACAAGATCATCGGGTTCTGATTTCCGAGATACCCTTACAAATTCACGTGCCCCTGTGGAAACACAGAAATCACACTTCTACTTCAAGGAACTAGCTTGAGAAGCATAGTCCTACAAAAATCCAGGTGTCAATTATGTTTCTAAAAACAACTACCAGTTTCTCATTTCTCTTAAATGCCATCGACCACCCAATGTCAGATCTAAAACATGCTTTTCAGAAAAATTCTAGGACAAAAAGGTCCAGCTAGGTTGAAATGCTTGCAAACGCTGATCATATTATACTTGCATGTCACCGTACTCTGAGACCATAACACAATTCCTCAAGCCAAAGTTTTAAGTGTAATCAATTTAAAGGAAATGATAATGAATAGAAATAACAGTATCCCTAATAACTGTTATAATTAGAAGCTCCTACAAGCTGATTGGAGTTTCAAAGATCCATTCTACAGTCAACAGAATTCCCATATAAATAAATTATTGAAATTTGAAAATAAAATAAAATGAAAAATTAAAACCGCACCACTGACATCACTAATCATTCTTGAAGATGTAAAGCTAATAAAGTGAGCGTGTTCGCATTTTTTCCAATTGCAAAAATTGAAAGGCCTTAATACTATTAAATCCATGAAATAAAAAGCACATAATCTTAAATCTGTCATCATATAAAAAATCCAATAGAAACAAAAAGGTAAATGATTCAAGTTCAAAAGCCACGGCAGAGAATCAGACATGGAAATGAGATTAGATAATGAAAGTGAGAAATGAATACCGCAATAGCAACCAGTAACAATGGCAAAATTAGTAGCATAAGCAGTAGAAATGCTTGCAAGTCCATGAGTTTGTCTATGCTTAGATACCAATCCAACTCCTCCACCACCAATCCCTGCATAAAAAGATTCAAAAATTATGAGTTTTCATCAAAACCAAGATATATGTTCCAATTCAATAAGAGAAATTGAAATTTAAAGAAAACAAGAAAAAATTATAAAACCTGCGAGAATAGTGGGGATGAGTATACGCTCTTTCCAATTTTCAGAGAATGAAGAAGAAGATGATGGCGGTGGCGGTGGATGTGTGGCTTCTCCTTGTAGAGGTTTTGATGCCATTCTTCTAAGGAAATTTGATTGACTGTTAAGTTCGGGTTTAATTAAGCACCCAACTCAACCCCCAATGCAGGAATGATCATCCTGAAGTGAACTCGCCGATTTTGTGCTACTCCAACAGCATGTCGTTTTGAGTTTGCCAAAAATCACTTTATGTCTAGCTAACGACAAGTCGTGTCCAGAAAAATACAACGAAGGGTAAAATTCTGAGATAATTAAAGTGACAACGTCGTGGGTGAATTAATTTGCAATACTTTTCCAGATGATACCATATTCTTTATTTTTCTTCCTCTTAGTTTATTTTTATTTCCAAGCCAAGAGTATTTAAAGTATTTTGATATAAATTTATTGACATAATAATTAAAAAATATATATTCAATATTCTCCACATCAGTTATCACATCATATTATTATAGTTTTAATTCTTTTATCCTTTTAATATTTTTTCTTTCATTTTTCTTCTTATTTTATATCAACTAATGACATTACATCTTAATATTAGTTTATCGGACATTAAACTGCACAATAAGTATTTAATTTCTCAAATTGATAATAAAATGTAATTTTACGATTGAGATTATTAATGTTACAATTATATAATTTAGTGCAAGAGTTTTAAGAAGAAGAAGAGAAAGAATGATATTATGTATAAAAAAAAATTCTATGACCACCAGATCAGCAAATATGTCTATGGAAATACCTTTGGTACCTTTCACTTGACATAAAAGTAGAAGTTCAGGTACTGAAAAGGAAGAAGTTCAGATACTGAAAAGGAAAAGATTGTATATGTATATAATTACATAGCACTTCTAGCTTTGAACAAAGAACAAATTATATAAAAAAAAGGCCATGAATCACTTTGTTTCAAAGATACAAAAGGAATAGTTGTTTGGTGATACAGGTGATTGTTGATCTTGCTTATTGTGAATGCCTGTCGTTTTCTCCTTGGGAAAAAGCAAGGATTGATTTACCACAGAATCATGTCTTTGGTTACCATATTCTAGCTTCGTGCTCAGGTAACGACCTGTCGGTTTCTCACTAATTGCCTTTTATCAGGCTTAAACGCAAGGATTTCAAAGAAGAGAACAGACAGACAATAATGGTCCTTTTCCAAATGATAGTGGCTGCATAGGAATAAAGAGCAAACAAGAATAGCTGTCGGAAGGCAAGTGTAGCACATAGCAATCAACCAGTTGTGCCGCAGTGCTAACATACAAGTTCTATCTTCACCTTTCCATCTTCCTTCCCTGTAAGTTTCCAGTTGGTACCATAATGCAGCCGAAAACTGAGCTCAACTAGGCAAAACCCACAGTCCTGTCTCAGTATAAATACTCTTTCAGCTTACTAGGACACTGCTAAACATTTCTCTGACAAATTGCATGGAATATATTAATGAATACAGTACATGATTAATGGAAGACTCAATTTAGACTATTGTGCAAAAAATATTTTGCTTCTGCGATTTCCGACTTCCATAATGGCAGTGAAACAGAGGGGCAAAAGAAAAAGGTAACTATAGCTATATGCATTTAACAGGTCTGCAGATGATGGAGATTGCAGACAGTGTCGCGCGTTTAATATAGTGCTTTCTGTCTCTTTATTGAGTTAAGACTGTAATTATCTCCTTACTGAAGGACGAGATCTGCCATCATCTGCTCTAATAGGGGACTCTGTACACCAAAACTGGAGGCGAACAGGCTAAAACTGCATTGTTAAACCAGATTGTTTGGCTTCAAGAATATTCAGGAGTTGGACGAGTCTGGCTCCACATCTTCTGAAGCTGAAGGGCTGTTAACTCCTTGCTTTCCATCCCAATCACCATTCTGCAGCTCAGGTTCACATCTCTTTTGCAACCCTGCTCCGCTCCGTCTCTTATGTTCTAGATATTTAATGAAAGCAACTTATATTAAAATTTTCAAGGATAAAAATTTAGAATGACAAAGGCCAGTAGCGAAATATTTACTTTTATTATTAATTGCACTTCGAGTAATTGCCAAAAATTCATCCCACTTGAATTTTCTAAGTTCTTGTTTCTCCTCCTCAGAGAGCTCAAAGTTGGGTTCCCTCCCACACATGAACGCAGCCCTGCAGACATGAAATTGCTTGATGAGTTTTGTAGTATTTTACTCTAAACCTGTTAATAATGTTATGAAAAGATATTTTGAGACGCATGCTAACATAAAACTATATATAATCTTTCTCCTACTAGCATACTGGATGATGTATGGCTCACCAGCAGAGCCACCTTGAAGACAAGGGGGGCAGTTGCACAGTTCTCAGTATTTATCAAATCTATTACCGCTATCTCCTCGTTCAGTTCTTTCAAAGTTATTGGATTCTTTTCCTTGTTCAAAATTTTCCTGCCTTCATCCACTCTGTCCCTAGTCACTATGGGCAGATTTGCCCAATTGACACATCTAAATCAAGTCCACAGCGTAGACACTCATAAACTGCTCCATCTGTAATTCTTGGCGTATAGTGATCCCCTTGACCCCTTTAATTTCTCTAACATATAAAATTGATGTTATTTTGCCACTTAAATTTAAATTCTGGCTTCACTGCTGATAACCAGCTCAATCATGAGAGAAATGAAATGATATAAGCCAAACCATGAGAACTTAGAAAGTCTAAATAAATTACAAAAGAATTCCAAGTAGTTTTGTCTTTCCATTTATAAATCTCGACATCACAATTTCTTCATCACAAAAATGTCGAATAGAAAAAGCTTCAACATGTTTGGATGCGCATACCACTATCGTTTGTAGTCTAAGCATACTTGAAACACCTTAACCCACCAGATAAGACTCTAAAATTGTTGATCTTGCAGCAAACAAAGAGGTCCCATCCATTTCATAGATTCTAATGGTTAATTACACATCCCAGTTGTCCACCATCCTTTCATAGCTTATCATTTATGTCCATGCATAAGCAGGGCTCTCGACAGTTAGATAACTGTGGCCATATTTAATCCATGAACATTCAGATTCATAGTGCAATAGAATCTAAGAGGGCCACATTACTCTTATAAAAGTGATGAGACTTTCTGCGTAAATCAACAGTATTGAATCTGCCAATACTACTTTCATATTTGTTACACTTGAGACTCAGGCAAATAAGAATTGTCGATACTACAAATTTCAGATTGCTACCTGTCATACAATCGGGCAGCCTCTTCTTGTGAACCAACCGTCCCCAAGTGGATTTGCTTCTTGTCGACTTTAATTGCTGCCTGCCATTTCATATTCTTGAAATAGACACCTCTCATTACACATTGTTCTTGGTTTTGAACATGCTTTCTTCTGTGTCGCTTTCTCCGTTTAATCGGTTGCCCTAGAAATAGAGAAAAAGAAAAAAGCATAGGTAGATCCATATTACCACATTTCCATCTCAACAAATTGGTAATCTACCCAAGCCCTTGGTTGTGCAAATAATCAGAACCACCTTATTGTTAACTAGACCAAGAACAAAAAGAAGGCACAAAGACAAAGAGATCAAATATAGTTGGATGCCATATAAATAAAAGCGAAGTGAAAATCTCATTTTCTTCAAGAGAAGGGGAGAAAAGGAATGACCATATTCCTTAAATGGAAACCCAGACAGCAACACCAGGTAGTGACAAATGGTTGGATGACTCCTACCTAAACTTTTCTATCACATTTAGTCCAGTTAAAAGGGCCTCCATCAGTTCTTTCCTCCTCAGAAACCACAGGCACCAGTTGAGGAAATCAAACAGCATAACAACAGCCAGAGAAAAAACACCGACTCTCTTCTCTCTCATACTGTGGTTTCATAATAGTGATCTCCAAGCAGCAAGTCCTGTAATCTCAGAACATTCACTTCCCAACCTTGCTAAATTTCCAAACCAAAGAACTGCACGAATTAACTTAATTGATCAAGTTCTCTCATCTAAAATATCTCTGCGCCCTGTCCACACCAGGGATCTTAGGTTGAAGAAAAGAAAGCATGCTGAGCAACAAAAAAAACTCTATGATGACAACATCGACAGAAGAAAAGGAACAAGAAAAATTTCAATGCATATTGATTTCAATAGGCCACCACTTCGCACAGTGAATAATCATTTACCAACAGGATAGTTACATGATTAAAATCATTTTTTGGACACAACATAATGCAGTCACATAAAAAAGCAGTGATAGTTTAAACCTTATTAAATGTGCATATCACATCAACAATTTACCAAAAATAGCGAAACTTCATAATTGTAAAAATAATCTTTCTTTTGATTATCAGCTGAGGATGAGCACAATTAGACTGCGTTGCAATGATTACGCCCCTCTAATGCCTTAGCTCATTTGGCTCTCTTACCAAGTGTCCGCCATAATTGAGATGACAAAAACTCAGACTTTCTCTCTTTCTCCAATACACGAGTTATCTTCACATCCCTAATTGACAACCACATTTTACACCATCTCATTGACTAAATATCTTGCGTTCCAGCACGAAACTACATTGAGCTCGAGTTGTATCTCTAGCAAAGGCCACATAATTTTTGGGTTCATGATTTAGTTTTTTCGTAAAAAGAACTCTCAAGGAAATTATTTAGTGTTGACAAAAGAAGCATAAGTTTGAAAAGAGAGTTTCAGTGAGGCTGTAATAGAGAATATTTATAGGTTTAATATGTAAAATTCATTCATGAGTAACACAGATTTCCTGGATGAAACAATAATTGCAAGGATTTCCATTACATATAATAAAAGATTTAAAAGAGGGCTTCCCCACACACTGGGATATTAAGAAATCAAGACATTGCCCCAATCATATTGTGTATTCCATCACTTTTTCTGTCTCTTCACCAGACCCATTCTTGTCCTGCCTCCAACTTATTGTGCATTATTTGTTGGGTAACATTAAAACCAACAAATCATAAAAAGCGGTTTATGTTGCATCTGTGTGTGCATATGGTATTCGACTACTAAGCCAATGTGATATGTGTCTTATTAAGACACACTAGTTCACCAGAAAGAACCAAATATGGAAAAAAAAACCTAGATGATGACCATCAATGTTAAATTTTGTGCCTAATCCATCAATATTATCTAAGAATGTAAGACTTTTTCTCCACATACACAAACCTGGATATGGTTGAGATTGCTGTTCTTTCGATGAGCTAGAAGCTGATATATTTGACAAACCAGCTCCTACTTTGACAATGTTTTTCTGGCAAAGAAAAATTTAACAACATAAGAAGCATAACTAAAAGTAAATTAAAATTTAAAAAGAGGCGTGTATTTTTAAAGATACCATACTTTTTATCTTCTAAACCAATAAGTTACATAATTATGCACCTAAATTTTGCAATGTATTTAACAAGAGGAGTTTCATATTATAGGTCATTACATGACAGGTAAAACAAACCACTAAAATGCATGAAAAGATTGCCTATGAATCTAGAATCTTGAACTTAACAGGCCAGACCGGTATAGAAAATTCAAATCTAACCAAGAAATAACAATATTAAACTTAATAGTGCTCCACCATGCAAGCCATGGACACACGAAAAGCTAGCTTTACCTCTCCTGGCTGCTTGATATCATCTGAAGGCAGGGGATGTACACTGACAGACCTCTGGGTAGAGCTTACATGAGCTGCTCCGTTGTCAAAAAATCGAGGAAGTGGAGTCAAGAAAGAACTTCTCCCTATAATGACATGCCAAATTTAGCAGACAGTACTATCTATATAAACATTTAAGCTTCTATAACTGAATTATAAATTCCAAGGATGTAATTTAGTTGGAGATGCAAGAGGCTTTTAACTGAATTCTACATATGAAGGCAATAATCTAGTTAAAGATCAACCAGTACAAACAACATCAAAAAGCAATAGAAAAGCATCAGGTATAGCTCCTATATAGTCAATTAGTCTGACTATAAAGGATGTAGGAGCATTTCAGTTGGCTAATTCAACATACACAATCAGTTATTTCATTAGGGGAAAAAAAGCATCTCAGTTAGTGCTTACCAGCACATAATCCTAAGAGTTTACGCCTTCGTAAGCTAACCATTGTGGATTAAAATCTTTGTCTCAGTCCACAGTAGCTTGGATGGCAGCCTTTAGCATTTATCACCTTGCTGCTTGGTTCACAAAAGGCAAGATCAGTTATAACACAAAAATAATGCAAAAGAGCAATATTAGATGGAAGATTTTGAAAGTTAAAAAGGAATAGAAGTTATGTACATGCACTTGCAGATACTGTGAAAGATAACACTACAAGCAGTTACAAAAAATCAATAATACAAAAAGTAGAACTAGGATTCTGAGAACAGCGTAGCTCTTTCCAGGTTATAGAGGCCAAAAGCAAAAGAAAAATGGCAATGGAAGTTTTTATTCTCTTCAAATTAACATGGGAAGAACAGCCTCAACTATTAGTCACCAACATAATAGGGCAAAATAGTTCTATGTATATCTATACATGAGAGTTGAAATAACTTTCAAGCATGCAATTTCTAGATGTCAATTGGATTGTTACCATAAAAACTCTAAAAGATGGTGAGTTAAGGCTCAAGTGCCAAAACTATATTATTGTTGAGTGGAAAATGAAGATGTGGATTCCATAGATTTCAATTCAAGTCCTACCACCTTATATAATACACATGTACTACAAAAATATGATTAGCTAAAACTAAGATGCTAGCTACTGTAGCCACCAAACTTAAGCAGCCACAGTAGTATCTATAGACTCGTAAAACATTTAAACAAAAAGACAGAGTGAACAATGATTTCCCTTCAAAGTTCAGCTAAAAAAGTAAATCCCAAGCTATATCCTGAGGCTTGAGATATTTTGCGGTTTAGTTGTGGAAAGACTTACACAACACAATCCATCCCCGCATTCAAACTATAGAATGTGAAGCAGCAAAGCAGCTTCTTTTGGGGATCAAGAATAAGCTAATCAATTGTAGAAGTCAGCCAAGAAAATGATAAAAATCTTGTGTTCATAAGATTGGCAATTAAGTAGGAATTAGAATTATAAAATACAAAAGAAACAAGAATAGAAAAGAAAAGGCACAAAAAGACTTGGTAGCAAAGATTTCTAATTATCTGACTCTCTCTCTCTCTCCTTGGAAAAGAAGTCAACCCTCACCATCAACCTACCACCTTCATGGAGGAGGATTAGATAAGAGGGAAGGAGACTAAAACTCTAAAACCCCAAAAAAAAAAAAAGGAAAAGCTACAAACATGAAAAATCTAACGGAAACCCATTAAAGCCCAAGTCTGGAAAACACATGTCTCTCCAATATTTTCAGGCCCAAAAATGCAAAATGCCCATGACTGAAAAAGAAAACACTGTTTTGAGAGAGAGAGAGAGAGAGAGTTGACACTGACCAACCTACCAACCAACAAAAAAGCCATGTACAATCTTGAAAAAAGATGAGCCACAGGACCACGACGAGGAAGAGAGAGCTAGATAGATAAAAGTTATGGTGTTTGTACCTTAAAAGGGGCTGTTTGTTGTTGGTTAAGAAAGAGCGTAGAAACCAAAGAAGAGTGCTGTATTAGGTTGAAATTAATCTGCAATAAGGGAGGATGGAAAGGAAGGTGGTGTGTGTGAAAAAGAGAAGATATATATATTGTGGTGGTGGCTCATGCATCTACCACCTTTCCTTGTTTTTATTTATTTATATAAATATTATAAATATTTTTACCTGTCTTTTTTCTTTGAAGTTAGTAAAAAGAAAAAAGGAAGCATTAAGAGGGTGGAGGTGGTGGTAATGGAGTTTTTGAAAGAGAAGAAAAGGAGAACGTATGCTTGTTTGTGTACTTTTTTGTTCGGTTGGATTCCTTCATTACCCTTTTCAGGCCTTCCTATTTCCTCATTCCTTTTTCGTTAGCCATTCTTTCTCCACCTTCCTATTTACTTCATTGCCCCTTTTCTTTTTCTTTTTTTCTTTAGATTTTTCTCAGTTTTAAAGTTGATTTCTTTATTAATTACTAGAACAACCTGGTTTATATCTAGTTTGAGTTATGTTTAACTCGTGAAATAATTTAAAATATTTTTAAATATTTTTTTAAAATTCAAATTTAAATCAAATGTCAATTTTAAGTGCTTTTAAATTAATGGAATAGTATGTATGAAATTAAATTGATCAAATTTTTCTCTTGTAAGGGAGGTGTGGTGGTAGGGAATGAATAGTGACTTTGTATCTCTACCCTACACGTTGTCATCCTCTATATATTAACTACTATTTTGATTCTAGAAAAAGCTTTTAAAATAAAAAAAAATTAAAGTTGTGTTTAATTCACTTTAAACTCGATACTAAAATGGCTTTTAGTTCACTTCTAGCCATATTTGAAATATTTTGTATGATTTTACTACTGATTTTTCCTTTTTTTTTCCTTTAAATCTCTTCTTTATAATTAACTTTTAATCTACTAAGACTGTGGTGTTTGCATTAGAATTTTTTTCAAAATTCTTGACTTGACTTATTAATGATTTAAGATTTTCTTTTAAAACCATGATGTTTTTCATTAAAATTAGCTTTCCTACCACTAGTTTATAGATGGAATTGAAGACTTGACTCGGCCTATCTTGAGATCAATTCAAGTGATGAATTAAATTTAAAATATATTTTGCATTTAATTGAAGAGTTTTTTTTTTTTCTCTGTGTTTCCTTTGATGTCTTAATTATATAATTAGTAAAATGGTATTTTGTCCTATATTATTAAACAAACAATAATAAATAAATGTAAATGAATGTTTGAGGGTATTAATGTTTACTTTTGGGGCATAATGTGTTAATGAAATAATGTGCTTTTATTTGGTATAAAAATAATATATTTTTGCCATATAAATATTAAATAATAATAGTTGGAATTCGATAGTAGCTAATTTCTTAAAAGAACATTTAGAATATATTAAAAAGAGTAGTATAAAATATGTACGCTCCGTATCATAAAATTTTATGTTCAGATATAAATTTTATTTTATTTTTATATAATTTAAAATGATATAATAATAATGTAATTAAAGACGAAGAGTGATTAAAGTACAACCTTTTAATAAAATTAATAAGGAAAATAGTAAATATTAAAATATTAAAAGAAAGATTATAAGAGATTGGAAGTTAATTGACCGACCGAGATTATAATAAAAATAGAGATCTCGAAAACTTGACTTTTTTAAATATTTATCTTTAATTTAAATAAAAATTTAATTTAATTTAATTTTATAGTGAAATTTTAAAAGAATTCTAAATTATGTAATATGTTGGAAGATAAAATAGAAACATAATATATGCCAATTAAGGTAGTATTTCCAAAAGGGGGTAAGAGAAGAAGAGCATATTTTGGAGAACGAGAGGGCAATATAGTAAAGTGAAACAATAGAAGAAGTCCCCTATATGGGGGACAAAAGGGACAGAATGGGAATAGAGGAAATTGACGAGGGCAGAGATAGAGAGAGAAAAGAGGCAAATTATTAATAGTGTGTTTGGGTTGGTTGGTTGCGAGCTAAGACCTAAGGGCACCGACGAGTTCTGATTGGATAGGCGGCCTGCCATTTAAGCCTCTAGATAATGTCCCCCAACCTCACTGCCCTTATTATCATTATCATTATTATTCAATATTAGATAATTCAATAATCAAGCTTTCTTTCTGTTTTTAGGTTAATTTTTAGCAATAAATATAAAAGTTATATATATATATATATATAAATTTAATATTAATATTAAGTGTTTTTATACGAATACTGATAGTAGGCACATATTTAATTATTTATTAATTTAATATAAATAAAAAGACATACATCTAATTTTATATCTTAATAATGCCATCCCATTTGTAATTATTCACTTTGTTAGCATTATTAATTAGCAAAATCGTCTGTGCAGTTAAATAGTTTAAATGTGAATTTTTGGTGTGCTTAATGAAAATCTTTTTCTTTTTTGAGAATCTTTAATAGACTTATCCAATTGAAGCCATGATTTTCATATTTTAAATTAGCATCTTTTTTATCTTATGCAAAAATCAGGCGATAAAGTGACGGACGGACTTGTGTTTGTAATGCAAACAGCCAATAAGAAATCGTAATAAAAATTTGTATTTTAAGAATTTTAGAATAAGATATATATAATTTTTTCCATCTCATATATTAGAAAATGATTATTATAGTTTTTACTTGCTTATAAGAATCTAAATGATTCATTATTTATACTTATGGACTGATTGTTGGACATTTTGAACAAACAATATATATTCCTATTGCTAATTGTTTGGATGAGTGATTCATGCAGGATTTTGAACTTTACAAAAATTATAATACTTAAATCATTTTATTTTTATTAATTATATCCCAAGTCCATAATTGACTTTAATTTTAGATTATACAAAAAAAAATTACTGTCCATTTTATAGTAAATAACATCTTTTAAAATTATTTTAAGAAAGTTACTATGACCAAAAAAGCATTTTACTAACAAATTTCCTTTTTAGAAAAACAATTGAAATTGTCACTAGTTTTAACACGCATTAGGTAAAAATTAAAAATGAAATTAAATGTTATAATGTAAGAATAGTACCCAAAAGCCTTAATTCTACTGCTGAATAATTAGTTAGAGTTGATATTCCGGAGACATAAAAGCCTATATACTAACTATTATAGGATCTTTAAAAAGCACAACTCAGTTGTAAGATCCTTCCACAGATACATCATCATCAATTAACTAATGTGCTACATGAAAATAAGACAAGGGAAAAAATTAAGTTACTCTTCATGTTTCCCAATTAGAAGGTTGAACTTATTTTGGTGTGGCTTAATACCACAAAAAAAGAAACCTGTACTTTGACATATTTGTCAAATCTAATGTATAGTTTTAAATATTTTTAATTTTAATATTTATTTCGATTTTATAATCTCAATAAAATTAATATATATCAAATTCTGATCAAGACACTAGATTTTCATTTTAAAAACAGGTAATTATAAATTAAAATGAATCAATAAATACATGATGTTATATATATATATATATATATATATATATTCCCTTAAAACTCATCATTTCATTAACTCTACAGAGAAAAGAAAATTAGGACTGCTCAAATTAAACTAAAATAAACATCATAAATCCTTATGTACAGAATCACCACCGCCACCACTGCACCTCTTTACCTTCGTACATTCCGCTCCTCCTTGCCATCATCTCTTTCTTCTTTCTTTCCTCTTCATCTGTTAGGATCAACGAACACCTTTTCTTGCCTCCCATCGATTCTACTATAACAACAAGCAATAGGAAGTGACACTGATATAACTCATGTCGTGAACACCGTGGCAACGAAGCATCTGTCCGTCTTCCTCCTCTGGTTCCTATTGCTATTGATGCTAGTAATAACATTATATATTTTTAGATATAGAAATTTAAAACTTTTTTGTTCTGAGGACTAAAACGAAAAAGGCAATTCATGAGTATTTGATTATGTTTTTAATGCTTGGATTTGTGCTCTGTTTTCCATTAACAATTTTCTTTTAGTGTTTTCATTTTTGCTTTGTTTCCACTCTTATACATATATACACATATAAACACTTGTTTTATCTCCTTTTGTTACCGTTAGTAAAAACTAAATAAATAATTGTGCTAAACTGTAGCTATCCAACCATATATAACTCTTGCTGATTATGGATCCAGCAGATACGGGTTTGCCATTAAAAATAGGGTTAAGGGATGTTGGACGGTGCGTTTCATAGCCAATCAACGTTGATCAATTAAAAGAATATAAATTTAAGAATAATATTTAGTAAATTTTTGGAATAACATAGCATTTCAACAAAAGCACAAAGACACGAGAGAGAATTTAGCGTTGAAAATTATTTCTCAAACATTCAATATTAATTCCAAACAAATTTATGTTATATATCAAACATATAACTGATATTATATACTAATATATAAAAGGTATTAATAGATCATAATCGTGTTTACTCTTTAATGTATCATGTGAAATAGAAATGTGATTTTTGATATTAATATTTGCAATCTAATTCACAAAAAATTGAAATCATTTTTTTTTTTTTTTAGACAAAGCTTAATCTTCTGTTTAAAAGAAATTCAGATGAAGAATAATATAATAATTATAATGATAATTATATTGAGACTTCACCGCCAGCAAATATAAATGACGTAGGGTCAAAGACATGAAAGGTTGTTAAATTGTCATAAACGCAGTATTGCAGGATTCAGGATGCCCTTGCTTGCACGTACATGGATGCAGTGAAAATATTTTTACCACCAGCATCCGACGGTACACCCCTTTTTCACCGCGCGGTAACCTGGGAAGTGGGAACCGAACTTTCTTTGTTCTCACCTGCCGTCATGTCCACGTGTGAACCGAGTGTAGCCACACTATCATTTGATTTTTCCTCGTTTTAGATATGTGTCCCGTCCAACTAATCAGGGATTAGGGATTCACGGTCGATATATTATTGGATGCGGGTCCCCCCTTCTTATTTTAATTCAACAACTGGCGGACGCGTGTCCCTTCACTTGCTGAATCATCCACTCCGATGTCCTTCATAGGGTATTGGATGAATGTTTTCTTTGTTTTTAGCGGAATTTCAATCCTATGTGCAAAATAAGATAGAAAAAGAAATATGATAAAAGCAAGAGTTGAAAGTAATATTTCCTTATACAAAAGAGGGATAAAAATATAAAAGGCAAAAATTACTATTTTTCTCTACATTTCTTTTCCTTTTTCTTAAATACAATAAAATGAAAAAAATTGTGTACCGATATTAAAAATATATACACATGCTCTATTGATATTCTAAAAATGTAGGGATAAATTATCCACTTAGATTTATATATATATATAAAATAAAAATTATATTCTTTTGATAAAAAATAAATTAAATTATTTTTCTCTTACCCAAACAAATAAAAACAAAATAGAAGATTGTTCTTTTTAAATTTTCTCTCTTTGTATTCTTTCTTCTCATTTTTCAAACAAAATAATTAATCTAAGATAGATGTATTAATTAAATAAGACTATTGTTCTTTTTTTAAACAACATCTACTTAAATGGTACATAAGACTAATTTATTTATTATTTCCATTTTAAAAAAAATTGTGAGTTTGATTTGGATATCTATTTTTAAGCTAGTCTTATTTTACTATTAAATTGAAAATATTAATTAAAATAGACTACTTTAAATTTTTCATGTTATATGAAATAGTTTAATTAATCCATTTCTTTTAGAGATTTTTTAAATAAAATTAAATAAAATTGTGCAAAAATGTTCTAAAAACTTTGACTATTCTGGTCAAGAGAGCAAAAAATGGTTCTAATTCTGTAATTAATATTCAGCCTTCTAATGGGGACGGAATGGGAAAAAGAAAAAGGTCACAATCAACGAGGAAATTTCCCCATGCCATCATTTGATAGAAAAGAACAAAGCAAGTAGGAAGAGATGAGAAGCCAGAATGACGTGTCAACAATGGTTTGATTGGTCGTGCTTTCAAGAGTCATTATCCTCTACGTGAGCACTTTCATACATAAAAGGGTCTAGAGCCGTCGGATTATTTTAACGTCAACATTGGCTATTAATAAAGGATCCCACACATATTCTTTCCAGATAAATGAAATTAAATTACTTAATTTCTTTCTTGTGCTAAGACTTGTTACCTATACAATGTGTTGAATTTTTTATTTTTTTTTTCAGAATGTGTTTGAATTTTTAATATAACATATGTAATGAAAGTTAAAGTGTTGGCCATAGAGCCATTTGATTAAATTTTTAATTATATGAATTAAAAAGATTTTGAATTTTATTTATATCTTTTCCATATCAAACTTCATTTGATGTACAAACACTATGAAGTCTTCATTTTATTATGTGGTCATAGAAATAAATAGTGGAAAAAATTAAGAAAATCAGCAAAGGCATCTTCATAAGATTAATATAAACTTATAGCTAGTTGTTCCAGTAAATGAAATATATGTAAATTGAAAGCTCAAGTATCAACTACTTTCTTCCATTAATATTTAATGTAATCCCCTTACTATTCTATTAATAAAGAAGTTGTTTCAAATTATTATTTTTTTTTAGATTTTATTCATTAGTTTATGATATTAATAATTCTTATATAAATATATCTGTAAGGGTTTTGCCCGGCACACTTTATATTAACTCTCTCACTATATATATATAATCGAAATTTTTGATTAATGGAGGAACAATATCACCATTTTTGTTCAATAAGATCCTGCTACTAAGTGAAGACTTTCTACTTCATTTAATAAGGGAAGGGGGGAGTATATCCTTTCTATGGTGAAGAATTTCTCAAATAAATCTTTTTAAATTAAATTAACCAACTATAATTACTTGTTCATGCTATTTCCTTAACAAACTAAACAAGCTATAATTGTGTATTTGTGTTCGCTTCTAAAAATCTCATTTAACTAAATTAAGAAAATAAAAACTTGGAATAAAATTAATAAGAAAGTAAAAAAAAAAATTACGAAAAATATTAGCTTCATGGTCAATATAGAGTCAATTGATGGATTAAAGTTTATAAACTTTAATAGCCTGGGAGCTAAAATTAAGAACCTTTATTACGGTGATTTTATTGAAAATTTATAAAGACTACCTATGATTATTCCTTTGTCTTGTGTAGACGAAGAATAACCTAATTGTAATACCTAAAAGGAAAGAAACTGTTAAAATTATCCTAATTTAATTTAGAAAAACTTTCACTAAACTACCATGTGGTTTAATGTATTTTTATTTTAAAATATGTGGTTTACTTTTTTCCACTTTAATAACTTGTAAATATGATCATTAGTAAATAACGGTTAAATTGTATAACACTGTTAGCAAGTGCTGACGTGGTAGTTGAAATAACAGTAGCTATTATGTACCACGTCAGAATCTCTTAACAATATTATACAATTTAATTGTTATTTGCCAATGGTTATATTCACAGGATACTAAAATATATATATAAAAAATTATAGATTTTAAAATAAAAATACATTAGACTACAAGCTAGTTTAATGAAATTTTCATTTAATTTATTTAGTACTAATCTTCTAAAATTAAGAGATCCATTTATTCTTAAAGTCAAGTCAAGCCCTATATATGAGCCCAAACTATCATAACCATTCATGCATTAGCTCTTTTGCATTAGCTCTTTTTCTTTGAGAATAAAATAATATTTTTTAAAATTCTATTTCAAGAATTTAATTCCTTTTTATCTGGAATCACCATATTAATATTATAAGTTCAACAAGTTTTATTAAATAATCATAAACATTTTAAGATTTGAGAAATAAAACTAAGGATTTATTTAAAGAAAAAACACACACAGAGAAAAATTATAAACACCGAAGACATTATGGAATTATTTAGTAGTGGAAAATTTAACCTGTTTTCTAGAAAATTAATTTAAGAAAATTAGAAGATAGAATTTAGTGTTTAGTTAAAAAAATTAAAAAATAAAATTGAAAAAGTATTTTTCAAATTCTCTATATTTATACTGTTAATGAAAAAGCTATCTTTATTAGTTTTTCAAATTTATTTTAAAATACAAAGCAACGGAACAAAGTGGAAAATACGCTTTTTTACTTTGGCGTCAATTATTTGCAATTGATAGTTTAAAATGGTTGGGCCTTTTCTGAAAAAAAAAAACCCTATTTTTAGTTGCAAACAGTTTAATAGGCCGAAGAAAACTGCATTAGAGCCCAAATGATTCCGTATATAACAGAAGCCCAAATGAGCAAAAGGGAAAGAATAGAAACCCCTTGTGCAGCAAAAGGTTGGAGAAGAAAGTTAGGGTTCAGTTGATATTCTAGAATGATCTACGACGTTAACTCTCCTCTCTTCCGTTCATTCCTCAGCCAAAAGGGTGGCTCCTCTGATAAGAGGTACTGAAAAATCTATTATTTCTAGTTTTTGTTTTTGTTTATTTATTTATTTAAATTTTGATGATTATTTCAAGGCAATCTTTGGCTGCTGATTTTAAACGACCTGATTTTACCTTATGTTCATTTGGTGTATTTATGTTGAATACTTGAGTAAGGAAAAGCTGCAAATAAGATTTACAAATTCAAAATGTTGGAAAATAAATTTGGAACATAGCCTTGAAATTTGTAAAATATGGAATCAGCTTTTTGGAATTGCATTTTCTCAAATTTTATGAGTTTAAACTTGATATGCCCATCATTCAGTTGGAAAAGGCTTACTGTTCAATATGAAATTGAATTGATTCATTTTATTGGGGATATTGTGCAATTTGAGCTTGCCTTTTCCAGTGTTTTTGTTTGGACCTTAGAACAGAAAATCGTGAAATACCTGCATTTTTTTGGGTTAAATCTGATACCATATGGCGGTAAACCAGTTTTCCCAATCTGCAATGTATTCTATATTATTTCATGGGGACTAAATTACTGATATGAGCCTTGGAATATCTACTAAAGGATAACCCTTACAGATTTCTTATGAGTCTATGGGGACTAAATTACTGATGTAACCTGCATTGGGTATTTCAGGAAAATGGAGGAACAGAAGCCAAAGGAACAGAGACCCAAAGCGAACGAGAATAAGCCTGTTATGACAGAGTAAAGCTGTTATGATGTAGTGACAGCTGCCATGTGCTAGAGGGTTCAAAAGTGCTATTATAAAATGTTGGGATTTTTGTTATGACTGATATGAATTGGATATTTTTCTGGACCAAAGTTTTTCACTTTGTAATGAATGCTTGTTTGGATATAATTTTGTTAATTTGAGTTTGTGATGGGCATATTGTTTTCTGAAACTGTTGTGCAACGAGTTTATTATCATAGCATCTGCGAACAGGGTATGAGGGATGCAGTATTGAGTTTGAAGTTTGGTTGCCTTAAACTGAGATTGTATACTTGATGGTGATTGTGAAATTCAATGCCAGCCAATGTATTGCCAAGGCATGAGAAGTGGCTAGTAATAGGTTTGATGAAATACATCATATGCGCTCTTAAATTTTATGTTGATTGGAATTTTTAACATTTGTTTTTGGCCTTAAAATGGTGGATGTTCTGAAGTCTCAGTTGTCAAATCACTTTGATGTTCTTATATGGGGGAAGCAGAGCGTGCCTTGTTTGCTATACTGTATTTTTTGCATAGGTGTTTCGGTCAATAATTTAGTGTCCTTTGCAACTGTTGTTTTTGTTTGGGTAGTGTACATTTTCATATCAGTTGTTGCATAAAGTAGCAGGGCTCGAATAATTTTACCCTTCAGGTCCTTTTGGTAAAAAAAAATGAAGGGTTAAATTAAAGAAGAGGGAATAGGTGAGAGGGAGGACAGTAGAGGGGATCTTCTTGTCTGCTGGTTGACCCTAAAAGAGGCTTTATTTGGGCAAAACTATCGGCAAAGTAGTTTCTAGGCGTGGGGCACAGGTTAATATATATGTCAATAGCCGGGTCCCTCGGAGCATGATTGCATGCCATAATTATCATCCGGGAAGCAAGAAAGCATCTATTGCTCTTGCAATTTTCTCAGCTGATATGTTTTCTCGAGATTTCATTTGTTTTGGGATATCAAAACTATGGCACAAGACCATAAACAATGCTTGACATTTCTAGAATGAGAATTTGGTAATGAACTTATGAATCTGCTTGCAAATTGTGAGCCATATGAAGTAGAAGCTTTTCAATGAGAGTGGAGCTTACATAATTTAGGTAATGAGACGAGATCTGTCATGAGAATGAAGATTTGGCCCAGATGAGGATTTTAGCAACATCTTTTGCTATTTCCTTTCCTACCAAACTTTAATAAAAGAAAGATACAAGTATCTGCATTTTTGTTTAAGCTGTTTTTCTTCTTTATTTTGCTTTAAAGAAGGTCAAATGCTTCCAATGCAGAGTGGAAGACTTTACTGGTCAGACATGGAAAGAAATCTAACAAAACCTCCATGAGAACTCTTATAGAGAACCAAAAGTGTACAAGACACATGGGTCCAATATGGGGTGAAAAAGATAGAGAAGAAAGGGGTGCATGCAGGGCATGCACTTGAGTAGCCATGAGTGGTTTCCCATGTGCAACCAATCTAACCCTCCAAACCTCCTCAGTCACCTTCTGTCTCCCTTAATCATCCTCCTAATCCATATGCTCTTCCTCTTCTTCTTCTCGTCTTTTTTCTTTTCCCCCTAATACCAAATGACTCTTTCCTCAGTAAATTGAGATAGACCACTTGAATGCACAACTGTGACACCTACTGCATAAATCTAATGTTGGTTGCCAACTGATTATTGTGGCAATCAATGGAATCAGTTACTAGTGAGTTTAAAGAGAATAATGACCTAATTGATGGATTAGCTGTCGATTAACACCAACTCTTTTCCAGAATATTAGAATTGTCAATTAATTAGATGTTGAAGTTCAACACCCATAATGACAGACAATGGTATCTTAATTTTCTATGAGAGAACATCTCTTCCACTTTGGCTTGGAGGGCATTGTTCATGTCAAAGAATATCTGTAATCTATTTTTGAACAACTGGTAAAACAAATGCACAAATCTTGATATTCTCTATTATGCGACAATTAATCTTGAATGTTGATTCAATATATTATAGTATTAAAATGGTTGTATAAGTATTATGGTATGAACATGCCATTTCATGAACAACAATTCTTTATTATGCCAATCATCCTCAAATTTTTAACTGCCAAAATGCAAGTATAAATTTAAAATGCCCACTTTCCCTTCTGTATAAACCATAGATTTATTATTATTGGCAGGGCAATGTCTGTAATTGAGTGGCATCTAATACTTATAGATCAGAATTAGCAGTAAAATTCCCTTGATAGTTATAGTTTAATAAAGAAATAAAGATATGTCACAGTTATTAGTACTAGAGGGTCGTTCAAGGGTTGCTTTTGTAATCCTGATAATAGTAATAATAATGATCAAAGTTGATTAAAGTTGGTGGTTATAGAGAGAAAAACAGAGCAAAGTTTCTAAAGTTGCTTTCTTTTATCTTTGTCGATGTTAGTTTGTAGTAAACTCTGCGTCTCTCTCTCTCTTCCTTAACTTTGATATTGTTTTTTTCTTATTTCTTTCTCCTTTATTCACGCCGCTCTCACTTCCAATCCCACACCTTCCTTTTTCTTTTCTTTGTTTCTTTTTTTCCTTCCATTTGGTAAACCAAAAACAAGAACAAACAACCAAAAACTTCCTTTCTTTCTTTCTTTATTTCTTTATTTCCACAATCTCCATATACCATCACGATCATAACACTTGCAGCTTCAGATTCTCTTCTGTTTCTTTCACAAGACTTGGAAACAGAAATGTCTGAATTTTCTATATCTTCAACCACTTCCAAGAAAACTCATTTCTCAAGTCTTCTTCTCTCTGACTTATTGCTCTTCTGTTCTTTCATTTTGTCTCACCCTCTTTATTTCTTCTACTTCATCTTCTTCTCCCCTTACCTTTTCAGGTTCCTCTCTTTCCTCTCTCCTCTCTTCATTACCACCTTTCTTTTACTCTTAGTTTTCCTCACTGTTTCTCCTAATCTCGTCCATGACAATTTGAGTACAGAATTGTCTGAATCCAAAGTGAGTTTTCTGCTTGGAACATACCAAACTGTTGTAGAGAGATTACGGTCTAAAGTAGAAGAACATGGGAATCCGGAGCTTAATCAGTTTGAGGAGCTAGAAGTGTATAAGATTGTGTTCGACACATCAGATTTTGATATTGGAGAAAATCCAATTCAAGTTCTAGAGTCGGACGCTAAAGAAAACTGTTTGACAAGCGATGCCACGCAGGTTAAGAACAATTCAAGCAGTGAAGATTCTGGTAATGAAAATTTAGTTGTGATTACAAGGTCAGAGAGTTCTCAGCTAATTGCGGAAGCAAAGCCATTAGGAGTCTTCTTGCATCAAAAGGAGGAGTTTGAAGAATTGGCAAGCAAAAAGGAAGCAAAAGATGTCAAGCCACTGAGCAGCAACTTCAATAAAGTAGAGAGCGAGCAGAAAGAAGAACCGTACATGAGAAGTGGATCCAAGGCAATGGGTTATAAACTAAGGGATGCTAAAATAAGTGCTGATGATGGTGGAGAGTGCCTTTCGAGAATGAATTCCCAAAAACTAGATTCAAATCCTTGGAGTAGTCCTGACAATGGTGGAGAGTACAATTCCAAAGCGATGAACAATTCTCAGACTATGGGAGCGAATCTTGGAAGCTTTGGATCAATGAGGAAGGAAAAAGAGTGGAGAAGGACATTGGCGTGCAAACTATTTGAAGAGAGACACAATGCTGATGGAGGTGAAGGCATGGATATGCTTTGGGAGACATATGAGACTGATTCCATAAAAGTACAAGGAAAAAGCAAATCAAAGAAGGGAAAGAAAGGAAACATCGAGCGTCATCATGATGATGATGTCGATGATGAAGATGAAGATGAACTGAGCAATGGGCAACTCTGTTGTTTGCAGGCTCTCAAATTCTCTGCTGGGAAGATGAGTTTGGGAATGGGAAGGCCTAATCTTGTCAAGATCTCTAAGGCCTTGAAAGGGATTGGTTGGTTGCACCATGTGACCAAGGGGAAGAAGGGTTACCGTTAATATAATTTAATCAAGATTATAACTTGTATTAATTAATGTTTAATGGCTCAACAAATATATTTATTTTTGTTATAGGATCATAAAGTAAATATGTTATTCTTGTACTTTTGCTTGAAATGTAGCCTTCTGGGTCTTCAATCCAAACTTAATTGGCACCATTACTCTCTTATCCTCAATAGTTGCAATACCCTCAACCTTCTTGGGTACTTGTGAATTTGTTGGTTTATGATGCATGTGTCCAAACCATCTCACTCCCCTATCATCTCGATTTTTCCTTAGCATGTGCCACTTTCATCCTTTCTTTGGTTGCTACATGGCTGGCTTCATTCATCTTTTTATCCACTGTATGCTTGTGGACACCTGCAAGGAATTACCAAGTGATTCTGGAGTGCCTGTCAGCCCAGTTTCTAGTGATGTACTTGAATTGAAAGATGTAAAGAGAAGGGCTATTAGAGGAGTGCTGGCATTTTTGGCCTGGGGTGCCCACTCCAGAGTCCAAGTCCAGGCCTAGTGTGGAACAAAATAGAGAGCTACAGCACAAAGATATTTCTTAATTTTCCTTGATTCAGATGAAAAAAGAGTTTTCCTTCCAACATTGTGCTTCTCTGTTTAATAAACCCACCATTGCAATAAACGAACAATTGATTCACTAAAGTTTGCCCACTTTCTAAATAATGTCATGTCACATGTGGAATGCTTTGGACCATTGCAAGACAATAAAATGGGAGATGTTATTACGTATGTCTTCAGTTATAATTAATCAGAATATAATCTCACATTCTCATTGTGTAGGCATCCAAGGTTACATCTCACTTTCCTGTTCCTTCTATTTTATTTATTTTTTTGTAAGCAAGAAATTGACAAAATTTTATCCACTGCGAGACCAAGTGCTCGATGTCCAAGATTCAGCTTTGTCCATTTAGCACTTTTATTTTTGAAGAAATTTTCCCTTTTTTTATAAATTTATTACTGATTTTATTTTTTCAAAATCTTTTCTACATTTTTTTTATTTTATTTTTAGAACTTCGCGATGAAAAGATTACTAAATATATATTATATATATATATATATATATACTAAAATGATATTATTTAACTTGCATTGCGGTAAAACTAACAAAATCTAGTAGATTTTTTATTTTTATTTTATATCTTTATGTTTCCTATTATATATATATTTTTTATAACAATTAGTATGTTTTGATAATACGAAATGTGTGTTTAAAAAAATAAATTATTATATATAAAAAATATCAAAATACAGTTAAAAATATTATTAAAATATAATTAAAATAAAATTAAAAATCATTTAAAAATGTCAAAAAAAATTTACAACAATAAAAATGTGAATAAGAACGAATACTATCATAATTTCATTAAAAACAAATGATGTTAAAATAATATTAATAAAATATTAAAAGATACCACAAGTGAAGTTTTAGAAAAAAAAAATACTGTATAAATAAAAGTTTTCAAATTTTAGATAGTAAGGACAAATATATGCCGTAACAAGCCTATTTCCAATATATATATTTATTTATTTATTTTTTCTGGTCAGACGCTTTATCACTTTGTATTGGCTGTTTCATGTGTTTTACTTTTCCTATTTATGTTCATTTATTTGCATGCTTAAATTGATTTTTCTTTCCTTCAGAAAACTTATTGAAAAAGTTGACGAGGATATAAGAATAATTTAGTGCATTGACCTTTGATTTAGCACCCCAAATAACTTACTAGACATTTCAATTTAGGCCTAATAGTTAAGGAAATTCAAATTCCTATAATAATATGTTATTTTGGTTAATTTTTAAAAATTATCAATTTAATTTAATTTAATCAAACAATGTAAATGATAACGTGAATATAATTAATTAAATAAGTATTAAAAATTAAGTAAGTGTATAAATATTATGGTATTATGACCTATCAATTTGGATTTCTCATTTCTTAATTAACATTCATGTGATTGTTTGTGTTGCTTAATTTTGACAAATAACTTAATTTATTAAATCGTGATTAAATTGATAATTTTTAAGAAATTAATTAAAATAGTAAGACTTTATAAAGGTTTGAATTGTTTACACTATTAATCTTTTAATTTATTATTTTTTATAATATTTAAATATTTTTCACACGTAATTTTATTCAATTCATTTATGTGTATTGCACAAAAGTGTTTAAATATAATTAAAAGATAAAATTTAGATTTTGATTAAATTAAATTAAAAATTAAAAGTGTTAAAAATAAATTATAAAATAAAATTTAAGTATTTCTTAAATTAAATTAAAACTAAAATATCTTTTTTGAACGAAATTAAAATATTGAATTCATTAAATAATTAAAATATGAGAATTTAAATTTGCACTGTGCCAATCACTTATCTTCAATAGAGTGGAAGATCACATCGTTTTGGTAAATCCATCCAAGAGTGCCTGCAGAGCTTTAAATTATAAAATAATCAGTCTTATTTGTATTATTATTATAATTTTAATTATAAAATTAAATTATATATATAATTTTTTAAAATTTTAATATTTAATATTACTTTATAAAATTTTTAAAAAATAACAGCAAACTAACTATTTTTATCTTTTAAAAAACTTTAATATGTTATTAATATTAATAATATAAAATTATTTATCAATTAATTGTAATATTATATAAATATAATTAGTATTATATTCTAAAATTAAAAATTTATTTTATAATTAAAATATCAATTCATTATTGAATATAATATTAAAAATATAATGTAAGATGCTATTTCTTAGAATTTAAATTATTATCTAATTATACAATTAATTTATTAGTTAATATAATATTAAAATATAATTAATATTATTATTTTTTAAAATATAATTAGTATTATTATTTTATTAAAAATTATTTATTAGTTAATATAATATTAAATTATATTAATATGTTATTTTTTTTAGAATTAGAATTAATGTTCAATTAAGAATGTAACTTATGAATAAATAAATTAATAGAAAAAACTATAAAATTACACATAAGCTTAAATTTCATGTGTCAAAACAAAAATCTTATGTGTCAAAAATTAAATATACATTTGATAATAAAATTAACTTGTGATAAAGATTCTATTCTAATTTGATAATAAAATTAATTTTAAACAAGTATAATATTTAATAATAAATTTAAGAATTAAGTTGTAATATTAAATTATTAGTCTAGTACAGAATGATGTATTAATTAGTTTTGTTAAGACTTAAAGAGATAAAAAAAATGTAGAGATTGACTCGGATATTAGACCAATATTTAACTCTATTTTTTAATGTCTCAGTGCCTATGTAGAGGTGCATATTATTCACACATTAAAAAAATGAATGGCAAATATCCTTTTTGATCCTTCAAAATTTTATTGTATTTCAATAAAATAACTTTGTAAGCCCTAAAAATCTTTTTAACATATTTTGTTATAGAAGATTTTTTAAACCCTCCAAAATTTTTAAAAATACATGTGTTTAGATTTATAACATTTAATAATGAAATTTAGATTCTCATCGTGTATAACTAATTTTATTTATTATTATATAACTAAAATATTAAAGAAAATATATTGCTTGATTTATATTTTAACCATTATAATTGAATTGCTTTTTTAATATATGATTTTTTGCGATTAATATTAGTAATATATATGATGAAAATTTTAATTTTATTATACACTATATCATTCAAGTTTATAAGTCTTAACAAAGTTATGATAGCGCTAAGCAACTGAGATTTTTATAGTTGGATTAGAGACTTGGCTCCACCAACGCACTTTACCTAACCCAAACTCCAACTGTTTGTCTGCCAAAAAGTGATGAATTATGTAATTAAAAAATCAATTTCAATATACAACCATTAGGAATACGCCATGTCTCTCGCTTTTCTAGTCGCCAAACAATGCGCTAAAACAAAAACAAAAGGAGAAAAGCCTTCAACAAACATTCACTGCTGCCACTAGCACGAACACGATGATCACTACCACAAGGTCATTCAAAATTTTAAAAAAAAAATGAAAGAATAAAATAACATAAAATAGTATTAATAAAATAAATATTTTGATTTTTTCAAACATATTAATTTATTATCACAAAATTCATTTATAAAAACTTTTATTTTATATTAATTTAGTTTAGCTATTATAAAATCTACAAATTCAAATAAATTTGAATAACTAAAGTTTTAGTTCAACTCATAAAATCTTGAAGAATTCAATAAAATAAAATATGAAAGTAGTTAATCCAATTCCATTTGATATATGAAACAAAAGATGGGGAATATTTTTAAAGAAAAAGTTGAGTAATTAGAGGATAGTTATATATAGGTTAAACTTCTCTACAGTTGAAATTTATTTTTTAGGAGTTATCGAATATAAAATAAGATAATTATTAACAAGAATACCAATTTTTTTTCTTTTTGTTCTGTAAATTTTTATTTAAAAAAAATGAAAAAAAAGTTTAAAAAATGGCGATCGGGTTTTATCCGAGAGTTATCCTTTCTTTTATTTGTAATTTTAATTTTATATTTTAATAATTTTAAATTTTCTAAATTTAATTTAATTCTTACATTTATTATTATTATGATATTTGTTTTTTTTAAGAGGAGTTTTGTTCCCTTTTCTATGAAAATTTTATTATTCTTTTTAATAGAAATTTGAATGATTTAAGTAAAAAATTCGATCGTAACTTTTTTTAATCAAATCATCGATTAAAACACATCTAATAGAGAAATATCTTAAAATTATGTTAAATGACTGAAAATTTTCAAGTAAATATTTAATTATTATTATTATTATATTTTTCCTTGAGAAAAAGAATAATATATTGAAAGAAGTAAGATTTTAACTAAAAGAACAATTAGACTATAGGAAGATAGAGCATGAGTTTGGCAATATCTAATTTCTTAATCATTTTTGAAGTGATGTAATTTTATATTAAAATATATAAATTTATTTATACAAATGACAATTAAAATGATTCTCTTAAGGAAAAGGAAATAACTAAATATAAATAAATTTGAAAAATAATAATAAAAAGAAAATCTGCCATTGATTCCAATAACCACAGCCTCCACCGCCGCCATCATCACCCATCTCCAATCAACACCAGGTTTTAATAGAAGACTGCCACCGCCATACCACAAGTTATTTTCTTCTCTTTCGTTCCGCATAAAAAAATAATAAAAGAACCCTCTTAACCTTCTTCTTTCTCCCTGCCATTTTACTGTTTATCAACCATAATCACCATTATCTTTCTTAATCATCTTTAATCACCATTGCTATTAGAAAACTAAAAATTGTAGCCTTGAAATCCATGATTATGAAATCCCTGGACTGGGATTTGAAACTTTGGCAAGGATAATATAAATAAGAAACGGTCTTTAGAATTTTCTGATCCATTAAATAAGTTTTAAGATACATAATAGATAAAATAGTTTCTTGTTCCTTTTTTTAACTCTAGCCTCTATTCTAAAAAAGTCTAATTACATATTAAATTATCAATTTTATATTTTAACACTTTTATTAAATTATTTCAAAATTTTAAAATAAATACTCATACTTTTAATTTATTTTTAAAGATATTTATCAATTTTAATTTTTGAAGTTTCATAATAAAAAAAATGATATAAAAAGTCAATTGTACTTACTAAAAAAATAATTATTATAAATTAATAAAAATAATTTATCATAAACTTAAGAATATAACTATTAAAAATCTCATGTACGTGTTTTTTTTCACATATTTTAAATCTAAATGCTACATTAGTAAGCAAAATTGGTGGTTACAGGACAAACGCTTTCAAAGCGACTCATTCATTAAATACAGACTTGCCACGTCATTTTTTTATTATAATATTTTAAAAATTATTATTAAAAAATATTTTTAAAAATAAGTTAAAAAGTAAAAATATTTATTTTAAAATTTTAAAATAATTAAATAAAATTGTTAAAAACTGTAAAGTTTAGGACTTAATTAATAATTAGATTTTCTAATAAAATGAGAAAAGAAGGTGAATTTATTATTTTATTCAAAATTAATATTTATTATTTTAAAAATTACTCTAAAAAATAAGTGTTATTTTCAAAAAGAAAAAGTCTAAACTAAATATTTTCTGAGAAATTATAAAGTGTTAATTATTGTTTTTAAACCTTATTTATTGAGAGAAAAAGTATCAATGAAAAAGAAAACTGTGAGAGATTTAATCAAGTGAGAAGATTTATAGAAATTTTAAATATTTTAATAAAATATATTTTAATTATATTAAATTATTTTTAGTATTACACCAATCGATTACTTAATTATTGTATAATTACTTTAAATGGCACTTATTTTATAATAAAAGAGTTTTTAGTTTGAACCTCTTCTTTATTTACTACAATGCATGGAACATGATAAATTCACTATATAATTTCGAATATATATATGCACCTACATACTTAATTTATGATATTTCACATGAAATCTAAATGATTTTTGGACTAAATTAAAGTGAATTGAATTCGAATTACTATTTTTAATTCGGGTTTGGTCTTTCCACATATCTAAACTGATTTCCGAATGATCCAAAGTAAGCAATTAAATCCTTTTCAAACACATAAAATTTCAGCTAATCAAGTGTATTATTATTTAATTATGTTTCTTTCTGTGAACTGGCTGATAATCCATTATTATTACTTGCCTAATTACAGTGAGATAAAGAAGAAAAAAAAGTTATTTCTGAAAGAAAATATTAAATAAATTCCCACACCGACACATCACACATTTACTAAAATAGCCCTAACAATTCTACTCTTTCACACTGGATCCATCCCGCGTTTTTTCTAGCGTCACCACCACCAGTAACCAAAGTCCTCAACTCAACTGCCATGTCAATCACACATCTTGTGGGACCCCCTTATGATCGAACGACCCTGATCTCCGATTAACCAAATCGCGTATTCTGCGCATAAACTCCGTAACCTTTATCTCTGTCTCTTCTCTTTGCCTTTCTTTCAGTTGCAGAAAGTGAGAGAGAAGCCAACTAGTAGTGAGAGGTTTCTCCGCTTCTCTTTTCTTCAATTTTTAATTTGAATCAGTCAAAACCAAAAATAAAATGGCTAGCAGTACGAATAATCACAGAAGCAGTTCAAGAAATGGATTGATACGGAGCTTCAGCGTGTCGTTTAGAGTGTTGGGTTCAGCAATTACAATTGCGGTGCTTGTTTTCTTTACTGTCGCTTTCCTTTTCACTTCAGACTCTCACTCTCCCTCCGACCTCCACCGCAACTTCGTAAGTCTCAGACAGATCTTCGCATCTTGATTTGCTTTACTTCATTGTAGTCAATGCGCAATTTTATTTTTTTCATGACAGGTAAAAAGAAAAAGAATTAATAACGAAATACTGAGATTGTGTTTTTTTTATGAACTAGGGTTTGGGAAATGTGCCTTACGGATTTGGATCCGGGAGAAGATCCGTATTAGCATTGAAATCAGACCCATTGAAGCCCCGATTGGATCAGATCCGTAAACAAGCTGATGATCACCGGTCTCTTGCACTGGCATATGCATCTTATGCAAGGAAGCTCAAGCTTGAGAATTCCAAGCTTGTTAGGGTTTTTGCTGATTTATCGCGCAATTACACTGATCTTATAAATAAACCGGCTTATCGGGCTCTTTTCGAGTCTGATTCGCTCTCTATCGAGGAATCTACATTGAGGCAGTTTGAGAAGGAAGTGAAGGAGAGGATTAAAGTTACGCGGCAAATCATTGCTGAGGCTAAAGAGAGTTTTGATAATCAGTTGAAGATTCAAAAGTTGAAAGATACAATTTTTGCTGTTAATGAGCAGTTAAGCAAGGCAAAAAAGCAAGGGGCTTTCTCAAGTTTAATTGCTGCCAAATCAATACCCAAGAGTTTGCACTGCCTTGCTATGAGGTTGATGGAAGAGAGAATCGCACATCCTGAGAAGTATACTGATGAAGGGAAGCCTTTAGCTCCTGAATTGGAGGATCCCAAGCTTTATCATTATGCTATATTTTCTGATAATGTTATTGCTGCATCAGTCGTGGTGAATTCTGCGGTGAAAAATGCAAAAGAGCCTTGGAAACATGTTTTTCATGTCGTGACTGATAAAATGAATCTTGGGGCAATGCAGGTTATGTTTAAATTGAAGGATTATAATGGGGCACATGTAGAAGTTAAAGCTGTTGAGGATTATAAATTCTTGAATTCTTCTTATGTGCCTGTGTTAAGGCAATTGGAATCTGCCAATCTTCAGAGGTTTTACTTTGAGAATAAGCTTGAGAATGCAACTAAAGATACTACAAATATGAAGTTTAGGAACCCTAAGTACTTGTCGATCTTGAATCATTTGAGGTTTTACTTGCCGGAAATGTACCCAAAGTTGCATAGGATATTGTTTTTAGATGATGATATTGTGGTACAAAAGGATTTGACAGGGCTGTGGAAGATCGATATGGATGGGAAGGTGAATGGGGCAGTGGAGACTTGCTTCGGGTCATTTCATAGGTATGCGCAGTACATGAATTTCTCACACCCTCTGATTAAGGAGAAGTTTAATCCAAAGGCATGTGCTTGGGCTTACGGGATGAACTTCTTTGATTTGGATGCTTGGAGGAAGGAGAAGTGCACAGAGCAATATCATTACTGGCAGAATCTGGTAAGATTGTTTGCTGTTCTGCAAGTTGCATCATGTTGATGATCTTCTCGCTTGTGTATTTGGTTATTTGGCTCTTCTATATGTACTAGTGTGTTTGTATGTATTTATAATATATATAATGAGTGTCTGGTCATTGATTCTGCTTTTGGCATTAGTGATGTGGGATGACTAGTATAGCTGTTAATACTGAAAGCAGGTAGCAGTCTCTATGGTAGCCGCAGCGTATATTTCATTGAATATGCTTTATGTGATTTTTAACATTTCTTGTTGAATTTTTTTCATATCTGTTGTAGTGCAAGACCGTCATTAATTTGTGATTCTGCTGATGTTGCAGAATGAGAATCGGACATTGTGGAAACTGGGGACACTACCTCCAGGTTTAATCACATTTTACTCAACAACAAAGCCACTAGACAAATCATGGCATGTTCTGGGGCTAGGATACAACCCGAGCATCAGCATGGATGAGATTCGTAATGCTGCAGTGGTGCACTTCAATGGGAATATGAAGCCATGGCTTGACATTGCCATGACTCAGTTTAAACCACTTTGGACAAAGCATGTTGACTATGATTTGGACTTTGTCCAGGCCTGCAATTTTGGTCTCTAAATTTAAAGTGCATCATAGTGGTTCTGCAGCAAAAAATTACCTTTGAAGGCTTTAGCTGTTTGTTACACGGTGTCACCAATGGATCTTGAAGTGGAAGAGTATGGGCATCTTTTCAAGTGTAGTATATTACTCGATTTTAATTCTAGGTCTCTTCTTCCATTTACCCATACATGTCAAGCAACTAAAATTTGTTGTATTTGACCCATGTAGCTGCTAAGAATATGGTTATAGCTTTGGAGTTCAGTCCTTTGGTTTCTTCTTCTTCTTCTTCTTCTCGTTTCTTAAATATTTCTGAACTCTAAATATTATGGTTAACGGTGCACATGAAAAACTTCTATTGAAAATTCTTAAGTTGATGTCCCAGAGAAAGGTTCTATATAATTTGAAGATTCTAAATTTGATGTTCTAAATAAAGTTATGTATAATTATGGCCATATTGCCACTCTGCTCCCTCGAGCATGTTGAAATTCATGTGCTGTGTAATGTGTTTTTTTACATTTGAACGTTCAATCTGTTCTTTCTTGTTCATAATATATCATATATGTAGGCATCAAATGCCTAAAAAAATTTAGTGGGATTTCACATTTTGTTTCTATTTCTGCTCTTTTCTTTGCCAAGAAAAGATAGATTTAACATGAAACAAAGAAAAACTCCGAAGCATCAAGAAAAGATAAACAGAAGGAATCAATACAGGCCTCTCCTGAAGTGAACTAACTTCTGGCTGTTTAAATGGAGTGTTAGTCCTGATGGAGATTCTATTTTGTAGTTACATTGAAGGTATTAGTCACTTATTGTCTTAATGTCCTTTCTCCAATGCAATACGCAGCAGAGTTTTAGTGGCTGCAGGAATTCATTAAAATCTCCTCTTTGCTGGCGAAGAGATATCAACTGGTTTATTGAAAAGGCAAAAAGGAAATAGTCACTGCCATCAGATTTGGAGAGCCAGGACGCCTTCTGTTCATAATGTGCTTCGTTTAATTAGGGATCTTATTTGATTAAGTTTGGTTATTGCTGAAACAACCTCCAAAATAGGATGTTAAGATGGAGGTTTTTTTTTTTTTCTTTGTTGTTTCACAGCTTGCTGTGTGTTGTATTGCTGATTAAAATATTTCCCTTTTCGGCTTGACCGACAAAAAGAACACAGAAAATCATAACCCCATAACTTAGTCTTCCTGTTTATTGTTCATTTAGGGGGATAGTTGAGAAGTTGATGGAGAGAAAAAGTACAGCAAATGAAAAACAGAACACCAGAATGAGTGCTGACGGCTAATTCGATATCATACGTGTAGTTTTAAGCAACAATTCACCGCGGGCTGACATCATCCGGCCAGTATTAGCCATTAAATTGCAGTGAACCAAACCGATCATCTTCCGTACTCATTCAAACAGGACACCATCCAACGCATTGCAGGTGGTAAAGTTGAGGTAATTCTTATAAATAAAAAAATTAAAAATTGAAAAATCCATAATTCTATACAACAGGCGACAAAATGCGAAAAACGTGCGTCAAGCTATCCAATCTGTTTCCCAACAAAATTTCAGAACCGCATTGATCGCTCCAGCCAAAGAAATAGTCCACCCCAGAAATGTAATTAAAATGTAATATATGATCAACAAAGCCCACATAATATTTTCATAATGAAAAAGGTCGCCAAGAAGTGAACTCAGAACTATCATGGGTACTTGGACATGACATTAGTATACCAGACAAAACCCCAACTCGTTATGGAGGAAAAAGGGACAAAACTCTAAAAGAAAACCCTTAACAATAATCTCAGGAACATTCCCCATCTGTAAAAATGTATGTTCTCTTCCTAATGCTATTAAAAACCACTCTGACAAATCACTGCACTAATGAACACAAAAAAAGCTATCTTTAATCACTCCCAGACCACCTCTTAAATTATAATCCTCAAGCAGTAGCAGACACCCGTGGTGCTGTAGTCTTCGCTGCAGCATTTAGAGTTAATCCACTAGCACGGCTTGCACGGCCACCATTATTCCCCATCTTATCAGCCCTCCTAAATCCATCACCTCCACGGTTTGAAAACCCACCACGGTTTCCATTTCTATTTCCATACTCCGACCTGTTACTGAAATCACCCCGACCATAGGCTCTGGCCCCTCCAAAATTGCCACGCCCTCTTGCTCCCTCATTCCTATATCCAGCCCCTGCTCCAGATGAAAATCGTCCCCTATGGTTTCCTGCATACAGAGAAACTTCTTTAAAACAAATAAATAAAAACCAAGACTCGGATCATAATCTGCCAATAGGATTTTACAGCTATGCATCTTTTCCAACTTAACAGTCAGCCCTCAGCATTACTCTACTCTTTTGAAACACCAAAAATAGTTGTTCCAAAATCATTAGAGACTAGAGATAAATGCTCCTTCCCTGTTCTCCTAGAAACATTAAACAAGAATTTTAAGCAATCCTGTAGGAAACAGATTAATCAGTTCATGCATATGCTTTCCATTTCCAATTTGACACATGTTGAAGAGTATAGAAGCCAACATATTTATTTATACTATGATACTACAACTTTGCTCGAGGTACAAACTTTTTCTCATCCCAGAAGCCCTATATTTATTCCCCTTAATTATGAGCAACATAATGTATCTAGTAGGTGAATTTCCTTTCTTTTTTTTTTAAATCTCTGAGCTAAAACGGTAAAAGTTGAGATATTGCATGTTCAAAAAGTAGGCTCATAGGTTTTGCATGTTAGCAGTATCTTTGAAAAGGAACTTTTGACCAGTAAAGTAAAAATCAAACTTGCCTCGAGAAGTAGATCTCTTTTCCTCAACAACAACCCGGCATCCATGAATCATAATAGGAGAAGCCTGAAACAGAGAGGAGTAATTGACTCAAATGAAAAACTTAAATACATAAAATAACAACTGTAGAAGATCAGGAAAACAAGTTTAAAATATAAACATAGAATACAATAAGTTTTATGCTCATAAGAAAAACATCTGTAATACCAATCTGTATTTTGCATCAATCATCGCTGTGTAATCTACTCGTTCCAATGGAAAAGGCAACGCAACTTGTGTCTCAATTAACATATTACGATCAAAAGAAAAGACTCTTCTGTGCATTTTTGGCGCATCCGTTAAAGAACATAATACATTTCTGGTTAGAGGTTACCAGATAGATTAACAAGTTGAAAAAGACAATAATGGTGGCTACAGTAATGAATCAATACCACCTGCAATAGAGTTAACAAGTAACAATAGGAGGTGGTATAGGTAACAAAACAATTGCAGTAAAATGTTTGATAATAAACTGCCTTTGGCACCTATTCAACAAACATTTGTCACTACAACAGATATTCATGTTTATACGCATACATGAGATTAAAAATAAGAATTACCACCCACTCTTGTTTTAAATTATATTTGAACTTTCTTTGATAATAGAAAGAAGAAAAGAGGCATGTTATTTTCCGATTGTAGCTCATGCAGATGTCTATTCTCTTTGGAAGTATGAGACAGGATGAAGCCAAGTTCACAGCTAAAGCAGCAATGATATATTAACCAGTCACAAATTCACATAAGACCATTTCTGTTGACTATGCCTGTCAACAAGCCTATAGACACATTTTAAGTAGCAGGAGGGGGCATAATCCATATCCTGCACTCTACCACCAATTGCACCTACCTCAACAATCACAATTTTTTCCGCATTCCAAAACAATGAGACTATATATTCTACCTTTGCCAGCAAGCAGCAATATTCATAATAGCAGAGCCCCTCAAAGTATAACTTGTGCAAATACAAAAGCAAACAAAATGACCAAGTTATCACAAGGGATGCCTCCAGCAAGGAGACTTCAGATATAGAATGTATCTCAGTTTTTATCATATTCTTCAAGTAAAAACGACATTAAACTAAGTAAACAAAGTTTTCAAATTAGAAAAGAAAAAAAATCAGCATGTGAATATTCATTTATTGCAGACATGATATCAATGACAGCAGCAGAAGTTAACATGCACAAAAATAATGAGGAAAAACAAAAGATTCATGGCAAGAAATGGCAAACTGTTTATGAGTAAAATTTAAATCTATGCAAAAAAAAAAAAAAAAAATAAAAATAAAACTCTACTGTAATAAGCACCCGCGCTCCTTTCCTACCTTATTCTCTCTAATGAGACAAAACAATAATATTTAGATGATAAAGCATAACAGGATAGATTCACCTGCATATGCTGATTTAGAACAACAGAAAACAAAACAGTAGTTTTTAAGTTAGCATGGCAAACCTCTATTGCACTTTGCACGGCACTTGCCACTTCAAACTCCACAAACCCAAAGCAAAATCCCTGTTTTACAACATGTTTACAAGCATCAGCGTTTAGCTGCAGATATCATTGGTGATGAATCACAAAAGAATCAAATTAGCTCGCACCTTTTGGCATCTAACTTGAATACCACCAGCCCTAATAGATCCAAACTTCTTAAACTCATTCTCAAGGAGGGAAGGTGTGGCATCCAAAGGTAGACCTTTCACATAAATAGAAGGACCGTCCGCTGAAAATGAACATGTGCCAGTTAAATACATATATTAGAAGGAAAAATTAACTCATTGCATGCACAAGTAATATATCTTAACATGTATAAATTATAATCTACTGAAGAAAGGGAAACAAATATTAATTAGCACCTTCACTCTCTTGGGCATTCGCATTTTCAGTAGCATTTGAGGTTGACACATGTGTCTCAGATGTCACCACAGGAGTCACTGCAGCAGTCACTTGTTCTTGGCTCTTAGGTGCAGACCTTATGGGAGATGGCGCAGGGCTTGAAAAAGGAACTACATTCTCCTTCATAACTTTCACCTGAACAACATATGAAGCAAGCTAATATTATGAAATGCATTGACGAGAAGGCAAAACAGACATATAAATAGCAATTCCAAATCTCATTACTTTACTAATGAATATTTCTATGCATTGAGATCATTGTACATGCTACTACTAATGCAAAATATCAGTGTGAATCTGCAATAGAATTCAAAGCTCAACTTGTTGTACAGTGGCTACTTACAATAGAGGCATATGACTTCTTTGGCAATTCTTCAACCTTAGAAATAGATTCAGCCACTATTTGTGAATCTGCCATCTCCAAAACCTCAGGAACTTCATCAACAACTTCAGGAACTGGTGTTTCATCTTCTTCAATTGAAACATCCTCATTTTCAGAGGGATCACACACCTCCTCTTCATTGGCTTCCTCAGATAAAGCAGCTGGTTGCTCAGAAATGTGGTTTTCTTGTTCGTAAGCCGAGTCTGGAACAGACAAGAAAAAATATCTTGAACATCAAGGACTCCAAAGAAAAGAACATTCGGATGCAATAAATGTTTCCATTACCCTGTTCAGCAGCGACTGGAGCTTCAACAATGTTGACAACATTGAGGTTTTCATTTTGCTGGTTAGCATCATCAACATATCGGAAGACATCATTCAAAACAAAATAGCCATTGTCTTGAGGTGCCAAGAAGAAACTCTGAGTAAATTTCTGCCGCAAATTGTCATTTCCATTCAAATATCCTGTCACAAGGACAAGCACTCCTCCATTGAATGATTCTTGAGAGTCGACAGTACTAATTTCAGCCCTAAATTTCCCATAACCAAGTGAAAGTATCTTCTCATTTATAGCCTGCTTTATAAAAATCAGTCAACATAAGAAACAGCACCATAAATTTGGAAAATTATTCATATACAGCAATCACTGCTTCAGAAGCCAATTGACATGCTTCTATAAGTAGTATTAGATCATAGTGCAACTTAAATACTATAAACTAACGAAACAAAAAGCCTAAAAACCAAACCTCTGCATTATGATCCCTAATGTCATGCTCAGTTGTCGCAACAAAAGGTTTGGCGTCTTTGGACAAAAAACTTTCACAATCAAGAAGATGAAAATAAAACCCAAAATTTGCTAGAAATTAGTGAACTTAATTCTTCAGTAAATAATAGCAAAAACTGAGATAAGAAAATTCTGATGTTAGCATTTCTCAAACTATTCCATTCCATAACCAATGAAAAAGTTCCATCCCCCAAGAGCAATAACTGAAAGTTGAATAATCCATCTATAGCTTCTCCTAGAGAGTAGTAGAAGAACAATTTCAAAAATGCTTTGGCGTGCAGGTGCGTAAAGTGAGGGAGAACTCACATGCATGGTGGTTGTGGTACTCATAATTCCACCATCATCAGGACGGCCAAGCTTACTAACATCCTGGTAGAACCGATGAACAAGCTCGGGCGATTGATGCAAAATGAGGTAGTATTGGTGAACAAATGCGTTACCAACCTAAATCCACGACACCGAAACTTTCAGTTAAAACTTTGCTAAAAAATAATATGCAAAAGCTATAATTCAAAGAGTATTAACATATTAATAACATACAACATCAGGAGGAGGAACTGAGGCTTGCTGGATTGCTACTGCCGGTGCCGCCATCACTGATTGAAATCCTTTAAAAAGGAAAAAGAACAAAACCTGATGAATTAAACCTACAAAAAAATAGCACCTATAACAAATAATTTTACAAATAGCAATCCAGAACTTAATTAAACCTATAAATATATCTCAGATAACATACTAGTTTAGCATATATGAAAAAACACTATGAATTAAAAATTAAAACAAAATGAAACATCACATTCAGCGTAGTAAGTAAGATATAGATATATGTACTTATTCATGAATCAAACAGAGCTCTAAAATATCATATTACTAAGCAACCTCACTAATCATGAATAATAAAATAAGAATTAAGCTACGAAGTATAATTTCCAGTTAATGTCGTCATTTTTCAATATAAGAAGTAACCTAAACAAAGAGATAAAGCTTAAGAAATCATCTAATAGACGGAAGGAAAAAAAATAAATAAAAGAGAGAGCAAACCTGAACTTAGATTTGGATCGGAGAGCGAGGTGAGAGAAAGAAGGTATTGGTTTTGTTTAATTAACTGCGTCTTTCTCTCACCTCCGTACTTGTAATGGCGGTTTCTAGGGTTTTCTTTTTAGTTTTGCTGGATCTCTCAGAGGCGCGAGAACAAAATGACGAAGAGAGAGAGAGAGAGAGAGAGAGAGAGAACGGAAGCAGGGTTTTTGATGGTTTTATATCAGGGAACCTTTTTTTTTTTGCAAGGAGGTTTTTAAGTGACCACAGTGTGTGAAAATTCTTCTGTGCTACCTGTTATTAGGGGTCTGGATAATAGGAAACATATAATTTTTATTTCTTTAAGAGTTTGATTAGAGAACATAAAGTGGACTTGTAATTTGTATTAAAAGGGATTAGCGTGTAAAAAAACAAAAAGAAACTACAGAGGCGGTGCAGGGAGCGCGCCTCTAAAATCACTAGGAAAGAGAGCAGGTTTTGTGAGAATTCTATGGCAATTTTATTTTAAAATATATACTTTTATTCCATTGATTACAACCATTGAAGTATTTTATTAAATAAAGTGCAACAAAAGTATGAGAAAAGTAAAACAACTATAGAAGGGACCTAATTTTAGTGGATAAACGGTCAATTTGTTATCCGAATTTATGTTACGGATTAAATACATCTAATTTAAATATTTTTTAACAAATAACTTTATATTTATATTTAAAAATAAAATACACTTAATTAAAATCTTTCAACAAATAATTTTTAAATTTATATTTAAAGATTAAATATATTTAATTTAAATTTTTTTAGAAGTAAAATAATATCATACTCTTTTAGGTTTTAATTGAATTATAAAAATTAAAATAATATTTATTTTACTAATTTATTAATACAATATTTAGTAATGTGCTATATAACAGCGTGTTTGGCAAAATTTATAATTCAGATTTAATTGAATTAAAAATGACAATTTGTGGACCTATTTATTAAGAAAGTTGAAAATTTAACTTATTTAATCTTAGACACAAAATTCATGGGTGAAATTGACTCTTTGTCATACTCACTTGCTTCCACGCGTAATTAAGTAAGGCTGCGGCAGTTTAATTGTACTGGAACAAAGAGTCAATTTCACCTATGAACTTATATCTTATGATCACATAAATCAAATTTTAACTTTCTTAACAATTAGATACATAATGTATCATTTTTAGATTCATTAAATCTAAATTTTAAATTTTGCCAATATATATTTTTGTATAGTACGTCACAATATATTATATTATTAAATTAATAAAATAAATATTATTTTGAGTTTTTATAATTCAATTAAAACTTAAATAATGTTATTCACTTTTTTTAAAAGCTTAAATTATGTGTATTTGATTTTAGGATACAAGTTTAATTGGCTATTTACTGAAAAGTTTAAATTGAATCTATTTAACTTGTAGACATAAGTTCATAGAACAATTTGCTGAAAAAATTTAAATTGAATGTATTTGACCCTTAGACAATATTCCAAAAGGCAAATTAACCATTTGTCCTAATTTTAGTTGGGGTTAAAATTTAATTTGGCCCTTACACTTTGCAGAAAAGTTCAATTTAGCCATTTCTTTACCTTTTAGGTTAATTTAGTTCCCAATTTAGTTTTTTTTTTTCCTTAAATTACGATTTGAGAGAGTCGCAACCCAGTCTTTATTATAACTAAATTTAACCTCGTTCTTCTAAATTAGTCCTAAAAGATATATGGTAATATTCAATATACAAAATGTGCATTTCATATATATATATATATATATAATTTTGAATTAGTAACTTGAATTACTAACAAAGTAAAGATTTTTGTATATAATTAAAAAAACTGACATTATTATTTATTAATACAATTTTTTTATTACTAATCAATAAAAATAAAAGTATCTTAATCTTAATTAAAAAAAATATGGGTTATTTTATGGTAAATATATATATAGTATTTATATACTGAATTACCGGTCATCTATTAGCATATATGAATTGTTCTTACTATTTTACTTGTAAATATTTTATAGTCTAAATTGTTTGTAAACCATAAATTTTTCTTTTTATGATTTTTACTTATAATTATTTGAATGTTTTATAAGAAAAAAGATTTATAAAGAAATAAGAACATATTAATAAAAAAATTTCAATGTAATATAATTTTAAATTAAAATTTTAGGATCCTTTACCGTGTTTTAGGAAATAATCACTAAAAATAAATTAATGAATTTTTTTGAATTTAATATAGCTAGTCGTTTACCCGTGTATTGTCCAACCGTTATTATTAATAAAAATAATCAAAAAAATAAAGATTTGTAGTAACTTAGACTGCATAATGGAGCTCTAAAATAAGACTATGAAATTGAGCTAAAAAAAATTATCAGACTGATTTGTAGTTCGGTATAGCAACTTGTTGATGTGTCAAACCCAAATAAAGTGTTGTATGCAATTATTTTATTAGCACCGATAATAAAGTTTAGGAAAAAAAACTCATCTTTGTAATAAGATGAGTACATATTTCTTAAATATAGTATATTACAAATTATACTTATTAATTATTATCAATAAAAGGCTCATTTTATTTAAAATATCAAATTAACATAGTATAAATCAGGTACAATCTATATATATATATATATATTAATTTTTGAGATCTAAAGTCTTTTTGTATGTAAATTTAATTTTTGACACATAAATTTTTTATTTTGACATATTTATTTATTTATTTTTGACACATGGAATATAATTTTTTGTTAATTTATTGATTCATATGTTACATTCCTAATTAAATACTAACTCTAATCCTAAAAAATAATATATTAATTATATTTTAATATTATATTAATTATAAATAGATTTCTAATCAAATAATGATACTTATTAAATAATTATACTAATTCTATCCAAAAATAATAATATTAATTATATTTAATATTATATTAACTAATAAATTAATTTTTAATTAGATAATAATTCTAGAAAATAATATTTTAAATTATATTTTTCATATTATATTCATTATATAATAAAGTATTAATCTGAAAAATACTAATATCACTTATAATGATATATTAATTTATATAATATTAAAATTAATTAATAAATAATTTTTAAAATAATTTTTATATTGTTACATTAGTAAAATTTTAGTATTTAAAAAAACTAAGAATATTTAAAATAGTTAATTTGTTATTATTTTTAAAAAATTTAAAAATTAATATTTAATATAAAAAATTATCAAATTTTATTTATCAATTTAACTGTATAATCAAAATAATTATAATGGTTGTACAACACATAAGGTTGTAGAGCAAAAGAAACAATGATATACTATTAAATAAACGTGATCTTTTTAGAATATTGAATGAAACGGAATTTATATTTATATTTATTTTTATTATTTTATGTATTTACCATTATATAATATTACTTAGATATATTTTTTCTATTCTAATTGGACGTAGTTGTTACTTTAATAATATACTAATTAATTTAATTAATTAATCTTTATATTACATAATAGTATGATTTAATAGCTTTTTTATATATATGAATTTAGTCTATACTTACCTTTCGCCAATTCTATTTAATAATATAAATAAATTAAATATAAAATCCTTAAATCGATTTTAATTTTAGTTTTTGGTTCAATATAATTTAGTATAGTCCTAATTAAGGAAAACAAATAAAATTCAGTACCATACCAAATTAAAATATTAAAATTATAAAATTTTATAATTTTAAATATTTTACAGTTAGAAATCTCCGACTCCAACATTCATGCATAACTTACTTTTACATGCAAAATGGATTGTCACATGCATGTCTATTATAGGCATTTACTCACTAAAATAATTTCACTGTACTTTCACGCTTCATCAATGATTGACACATTACATGCACTGTTATATGTATCAAATATAATATTATAATAATCTATATATTATATATATTATTATGTATACGAGATTTAAAATTTTCCTCACTTATGTATTTACTTTTTGATACAGTGAATTTTTATTTTAATATATGTGCTATTTATGATACATAAAATTTAAATTTATTTGTAATTTTATTATATTTTTATTAATTTATTAATTAATAAATTATATCTCTAATTAAATACTCACTCTAATTTTATAAAATAAAATATTAATATATTTTAATATTATATTGACTAATAAATAAATTTCTAATTAAATAATGATACTGATTCTATTTTAAAAAATAACATATTAATTATATTTTAATATTATATTGACTAATAAATAATTTTCTAATCAAATAATAATACTAATTCTATGTTAAAAATAATATCTTAATTATATTTTAATATTATAGCAATTAATATATTAATTTTCTAATTAGATAATAATTCTAATTCTAGAAAATAATATTTTAATAATAAATTAAATTTTTAATCATATAATTTTAATTTAATTAATAGTATTTATTTATATAATGCTAAAATTAATTAATAAATGTTTTCAAAATATATTATTATATTACTAAAATTTTAAAATTTTTTAAAAGTTAAAAAGAATATCTAAATATAATTACTTTGCTTTTACTTTTTAAAATATTATAGATTAATATTAAATACTATAATTCTATTAAATTATATTTATCAATTTAATTTTATAATTAAAATAATAATAACGGTCATGTAACACACAAATATACGATTAGTTATTTGTTAATTCCAATATAAAATAGCATATCGCAATTATCTCAATTAATGTATTTTAGTTACCATAAATTTAATTTTCAAGGCTTAACTATACATATTAATTGATTTATATGATGGGTTAGTTACAATATTTTATATATTTAAATTAAGAAAATAAAGAAGAGGAATATACGGTTTATCAATATATTAATTTGATATTTATTATAAAAGTAAATAGATTTCTTAAATATCTCACTTTCAAATTTTTTATTTAGTCCACTAATAAAATAATAATAAGTTCTTATATAATTTTCTTTTAAATAAAATTTAGGTTATCAATTAAAGTGAGGTTTGCTAAAATAATATTAGATAATTTTAAAAATCTATACACCCTTAATATGAAGATGATTGTTATTTTTCATAATTCAATAATAAATTTCGTGATTATAAATTTTTTTAGCATTTTTTGTAGTTTTACAGATTTTTTTCATAAAATCATTAAATTTCATAAAAATTATCATTTTTTATAACATTATTCATTCTTTTGCAACTAGTTTCACTTGTGACAAATTAGTATAATTTATTAAAAACAGAAGAGGATTTTCATTTTTCATAATGTATTTCGCGATTACAAAAAAATTAATATTTTTTTCACAAATCATTAAATTTCTTTGCAAAAGTGATTAATTTTTGGTCATTTTATTTATCTTTTCGCAATTAGTAATACTTACAAAAAGTTAGTATAATTTACAAAAAGATATAAAGAGAATTGTGACTTTTCGTAATTTAACAATATATTTCACTATTACAAGAAAATTAGTGTTTTTCATAAATTTGTTAGTATTTTCATAAATTATTAAATTTTATAAAAATAATTTTTTATTTCGCAATATCATTTATTTTTTTACAACTAGTAACACTACAAAACATTAGCATAATTTACGAAATAATATGAAAAAGATTGTCATTTTTTGTAATTTTACAATATATTTAATGATAATGAAAAAATGTAGTATTTTTCATATATTTGTACAACTTTTTGTATAACATTAAATTTTGCAAAAGCAATTATATTTTAGTAATATTATTTTTTTTCGTAACTAGTAACACTTAGAAAAATTAATATAATTTTAAAAAAATAAGAAAAAAATTATCATTTTTTTTGTAATTTAGTAATATATTCCGCAAAAATAATATTCTTTTCGTAATATAATTTATTTTTCCGCAACTAGTATTACTTGCTATAGTAAAAATAAAATATAGAAGATTCAACAAGCTATTAGTCATCTTTGTTTATAAAATTTAATAGATACAAATTTAAAGAAATTAAAAATTAATGGTGTTTAAAATAAAATAAATAAAATTTATTTCATACAAAGTCACTATAGAAGGTACCTTTATATTAATTGATTTATTCGATGAGTTGATTAAAATATTTTATAGATTTAAATTAAAAAAATAAGAAAAGTAATATACAGATTATCAAATATTATTCAATTATATTATTTTTAATTTCTTTTGGAAGTAAATAGGTTTTTTAAATATCTGAGTTACAAATGAGAAAAGTTGTTCGTTTAATCTTAAGAATTCACTATGGCATATAGCATCATGAATTTATTTCAATTAATGTGTTATTTCAGGATAATAAGGGACAAAATATAATATTCTAAACTAAAAAAATGGTTTACTAAATAGAAAAATGAAATCTCTGGAATTAAATATGAAAAAATTAGTATAGTTATTAGTTTTTCCAAAAAAAGTCATCATAGGAAGAAAAATAGTAAAACTAGAAAAGTGCAAGGAACAAGAAAATAATAGAATTATTTTATAATCAAATTCTTGACTTTAAAATTGATTCAAACTTTTCTTCAAACTTAATTTGTTAATCTTTCGGTTTAATTTCGTGTTTGTTTACAAGCCTTATATATTAATAGAAATTTTATTATTTTAATAGTATTTTATTTAATAATTATAAGTTAATATAGGATATGAATAATTATAATGCATATTAGCGAAACATGTAAACAAAAAAACTAGTCAAAATAGAAGTATAATAAGTAATGAATTAATAAGATAAAATCCAAGTTAGCTCCTAAATTTATCGTTCGGTGGTAAGAATAGTAATAGATAGGATATTTTTAAATATTTAATTCTATTCAACTCTAATAGAATGAATTTGAAAAATACATAATTAAATTTGGAAATTAAATATTTGATAACCGTAAGGGAAAGGTTTTAGTTTTATATTTGCAAGTAGCAAATATTTATTTAATAATATTATATTACTTATATTTTAATTTTTATTCACCTAATTTTTATTTTATTATTTTTCCTTCTCTAATTATTATTTTTTATTATTATAGATTGCTTTATTAAATAATTTAATTTTCTTTACTTGTATTGATATTTATATTTTAAATGAGTTCTATTGAGCGAGTATCTGTTTTGTTACTCAAAATAAATTTTTAGTGGATAAAATATTTACTATTTTAGAAATATCTATAAAATATAATAAAATTTGAATGAATTTAGATAATATATAGATAGTGCTAATTAGATTTAGAATTATGATCATAGATAATATATAGATAGTGCTAATTAGATTTAGAATTATGATCATAGATAATAAAATTAAATTTTAAAATGAGTTTGATATAAATTTAGTTCAAATTCAAATACCTCTTATAGAAAATACCTTATCCACAACCTTGTCTACTTGGTGACTTATTTGGTCTTTCTGTGCAAGTACATGATCAAATTTTCTTTTAAGTAATTTAGAAAAGAAAATATTTGAATAAAGGGTCAAATATCTGAATTTATAATTCGGTGCTAAATAAGAATAATTTTAATTATATTAATAAATATACCAATAACTTATATTTAATTGCCAAATAAATATAGATCTTGAAAAGATTATAAATATATTTATCATACTCATTATTTAAATTAGTTACATAAAATAAAATTTTAAACAAATACTAATTTTAGTATTTAAAATAAAGTTTAAATTTATATTTTTAAAATTTTATATATTAAATTTTTTATGTCTTATCGAAAAATTAAGATTAATAAGTAATTTCTCTATTTTACTATCATCGTCGACTTTGCCAATCATATTAACACTATTGCCATTAATTTTAATTTTAATTAAAATTTATTTATTTTTTAAATAAAAATTATAAATCTATTTATTAAAATAGTTAAAATCATACTTATTTGATTCAAAGGCACGAAGGGTATTTGATTCAAAGGCACGAAGGGTATTTGATCATTTGTTGGAAAATATTTAGAGAAAGAAGCTTTAGCATCAGTAACACAAGTACACATAGGATGTAATGGTAATCGTAGGAAAGCATAATAAATTAATTAGTAACAATAATCTAATAATCTAATAATCTTCCCTATATTTACTTTTATACGTATATATTAACTTTCCTATTCTAATTTTGTATGCGACTCCGTTCACCAAATAAACTTATTAAAAATTTTGAAAAAAATTTATATCTTTTCCAAAATCTATATAAAAAATAAAATTTAGTAATAAAAATATTCATTTTCCCTTACTTCTATACTTTATAAGATAAATAGTTATATACTATACAATGAATTTTTTTTTCTTTTATTTTAAGACTTAATACTTATCTATATTATACTTAGGTTTCTCTCTTTTTTTTGTCTCTTATTTTTCTTGTTTTTCATCGAAGTTTTATCTTTTTCTCATTGCCGATCTTTCTTAAATTGTTAGTGTTTTTTTTATTAATTTATTTTAATAAATAAATATTAATATTTTTAAAATATTTTATAGTTCTCTATTATGAATGTTGAGTTTTCTTTTTATGAAATTTTATGGTCTTTTATTACAGGATTATTATGTTCTTTCTCTACAAGAATAATAAAGAGAAAAAAAAATTTAACTCATTATTTAAAGCATTAGGCTCATTAAAAAATATCTACAAAATCGATATATGTCGCTTAGTGTCATCGAGTGAAGTGTCTTTATCGTAAAATTGCAATTTACTACTTCGTCAATACAATTAATGATTGTTATAAGTAAATATCTTTACATATACTTCTCAATGTCTAATATTTATTTTTATCTTTTATATCAAGCTACAGTTATTAATTTTTATTAATGAAATATTCACATTTTTTTGTAAACATAAATCTTTTTATTCATTCTTTATTCTACTCCAATTCATGAGAAGTACTTTGAATAATTTAAATCTAACTTTTTAATAAATTTACTTTTAAAGGATAAAAAAATTTATTTATTAGTTACGGATAATTTCTTATCCTTATTAATACTGTAATTTTAATAGTTATTGTATAGTGCCGTGAAATTAACTTTATTTTATTCTTTTATTCCACTTATTAAACTTATCATTAAATTATTGATGATTTATTATTAATTAGATAACAACTTTCTTACACACAAAACGAAATTTTAGTCTTAATTACTTGTTCTTAATAAAATAATAAATTATCTATTTTTTAATCTTAATTTATATAAATATAACTAATACACTAATTGGTAAAACATAAAAATAACCTTATTTTATAAGGAGGACTCTGCTGGTCCGAGTGTTCGATTTCGTAGTCTGTCGCTGGAGAGAAGCCCAGTCCCGGCCTAAGCCCATTATGGAAATGGAGCTGTTTGCCTAGTTGGTAGCTCATGCTAAAAAAAGGAAGAAGAGCGAGGGAGAGCGTCTTCAACTGCAGAATCTTCCTTTATTTTTGGAGAAGATATAAATTGTTATTTAATCAGAAAGAATTGAATTTGCAATGAGCCTGAGTATTATTCCAACAAATGTTACAACAAAGCACACGCGCCGAGTAATATTCAACGAAAATTAGTTCTTCCTAAATTATTAGCAATTCAAAATCGAATAATTGAAAAGAAAAGAAAAAAATCCAATTCCTATTAGAATTTAAAGCTCCGGGAAGTGGCTGGAATGGTGATTTATGCATGAAATTGAAAGAAGAGGAAAAAAAAGCAAGAATTGTTACAAATAGTAAAACTATTAGTTACACCAATCATTTTGCAATGGAGAAACCAAAATTGTAAATTGCCCCACCTAAATATCAAATATCCATATTTGTTTCTTAGTGCAGTTATAAAAGTTTCAAGCTAAAAAGAAAAACTCAAGTCTCCTCCCATTTGCAAGGAAGAGCTCCTGTAACTCATAATATATACACACCCATCACACCCCTATCTTCCTCCATCCCCTATTCACAATGTGTACCAAAAAGAAAAGAAGACAGCCGACAAGAGGTTTTCGAACATCACCCAGGATCAATGTGTTTGTCAAATGGCAGATGGAATCACAGTAATGTGTCTTAGAGGGTGTGAAACATCTGTGCCCCCAGCATGCTGCACGAACTCGGCCGGTGAGAATGAGCTTCCATGGCAGACACAAATGATGCTGACCTCAGTTTTTGTATATCTGTGCAGAAACCCGTTAATGGTTTTCCCATTTGGACCATTTCCTGTTGTTGAAACACATGGCATGTATGGCAAGGAAGGTGTAATGTGATTCTCGGATTGAGGCTTGGGAGGCTTGCCCATGTTTCCCTTGGCTTCCATTAATGGAATAAAGATTGGATTTTCAGGGGTTGTGACATGGTTTTCCGCAGGATCAGGTTCTGTCTCTATTTTAGCTTCTTCCTTGGGTGCAACTGAGCTAGGCTGATTACTGTTTGATTGTATCAATTTGTCAACTTGATTTGTTGATTCATTCACTGAACCAGGTTCTGCGAGGTAAGATGTAGCACCGAGTTCAGAGTGGCCCCTGGTTTTATTTGCTTTCAGACCACTCAATTGAGATTGTTCTGGTACAGAGGGACTTGAATGGCTTCTGCTTAAACTGCTGCCACCACCTAGGATAGCAAATCAGGACCATAAGTGAATTTATTAGTCAATAGAATTCTTATGCGTTAGAAAATCAGGATCGCATATACAGCGAACGAATCCGCTGATGAACTTTTTTGGACAAATGCACAAAGTGATTGTTCAAATAACTAATGAACTAATAGAAGTAGATATACTGTTCAAGCATTTGCTAAGATTCGTGGCATTAACCTGGATATGCAAGAAGGGCCGAAAAGACCACCTACAATAATCGACAGTGGGAAAGCAAGAAGCCTCCAGCATTTCTAAAAAGGCCAAAGCTATACTCCAGATATCGTATCAGTTTAAATATCATATGTGAATGCTTCTTAACCGTTAACAAAATAAGGTCAGCTACTTCATTCTTAGAACCTTTCTTAAGGTATAGGAATCGTGCGTAATGCTTCTATGAAGTGGTAAAATCCAATTGCATTAAATCCATATTTAGCTGCTTAATTTCCTCTACAGGCCTAAAATTTCCAGAAGCTAAAATCTAACAATATAAAAAGATGGTAAAAATAGTAAACATACCTTCATGAGAAGAGCTCCTGTGATCCGAACCCGTAGAAGAAGTTCCCAACGGGGATCCATTCGACCCAACTTTCCTATTCCCTCCTCCATCTAAGCTGCAATTATGCTCCGATTCATACCCATTACCGAAATGATGACCCGGATTTGATCCAGCCTGGAACGGCACAAATCCATAGCTAAACACAGGAACCGCATTCCCCTCCTCAGCAATAGCTGTAAACCAACAAGGCATAACATTCATATTCCCACACGGATACACAAACCCATTTGCAGGCAGGCCATAATGTAACGGCAAATAAGCACTGTTGTTGTTGTTGCCATTTGGGTCGTCGTGGTCCATGCTTAAGTTGAGATTCACCTTGCTTGTATCATTCTGATCGGATCCGGTAGCTTCCATCTTAATTTTCTTGCATTCTGGCCCGTCTGAGTTGCTAACCTGAAAATCTTTCGCCTTTAACCACATCCCATTATTTTTATTAATCTTAATCTCTCCGTGGTTGTTAAGTTGACTACTATTCAAGTTATACCCTTTACAAAAACCTTTCTTTAGCTCTTTTCTTCTCTTGGCTTCTTTTCTCCTTAACGCATGCATCTCGCGCTTCGTCTTCGGATCCAGTTCTTGCATTGCATCTTCTCCGAAACATGGAGACGAGCTAGATCTTATGCAAGTTCCACTCTTTTCACTAGAACCCATATCCATACTAGTTCCAGATTTCAAAACGTTGCCGTTTTCCCTTCTGTAACTCCCTCCTATTGATAATCCTAACTCTAGCTCTATCCCCTCTTCTTTTGTCACCATTCCGCTATTGATTCCTTCTACCACAGCAGCTTTAAAAAGAAGAAAGAAATAAAAAGAAATAAATAAATAAAAAAACAAATCAAGCTATGACTTCTGTGTCAATAACATGAAGACAATCTTCGTGTGCTGTTGTGTTGTGTTTTGGATTTTCAGGTTTTATGAGGAGAGAAAAATAAAAGAAACCAGGAAGGTTTTGGAGGAAATAGAAGCTGCCACGTGTAGGAAGGGGGAGAAGATGAGACAGTCGGTTAACGACACGTAAGGATATATTTGGCTTATTTTTTGAAGAAGCGTTAAGTAAGGTTACACCACTAATTCCTAATTAATCGCTAATTAAAGTGTTTTGGTTTTAGCGGGAAACCGGTTTTTCGTTTTGATTATTTAGCGTTTCAGCTGTTTCCTTTGATCCTACGGTGCTCGCTCCGAGTTCCATCTTATAAAACTGCCACGTGGAGAACTCCCTTGAATAATACCAAGCATAGCACCAGAAACCGACACGTGTTCGGCTATACGCGCTGTCTGACACCCTGGCAGCATTAGAAGCACACGTGGTGAAAGATCTTGTTGTCCCCTCGAATCTCCACCGTCCTTTTCCACAGAAACTACATAGCATAATGGGATCTGAACACGTACCGAAAACTTAACGTGGGACCCTTGACTGTTGAATAGGAAAGCCTGGAGGCGACACGTGGACGACATAGGTTAGAGTAAACGGTAAGAAGGCAGAACAAGTTGGGCTGCAGCCTTGTTGGAGTTGATGGAGACGCATCAGCGTAACTTATGTAAAGGTGTGTTGCGCACGCGCTGCAAGTTGGACTGAATGAGAAAGGCAGAGAAAGCGGAACACGTGGATGCGCTTGGGATAAGGTGGTAGATATGTGGCGACACGTAAGGATATAGGAGTGGGACCCTTATGGACCCGTGGGTTTTGAAAGGTCGTTTGCCGTGATGTGGGGACTGGAAAAGGTGGATAATGGATTGATTGCGATGCATGGAAGCCACGTATCCACATCTGATGATAGTGGAAGTGTTTGGAAGATGATTTTCTGATAGTCGCGACGCAACCCATATCAGGATTAGGGTAGTTAGAAGTGATTCCTCCATTATCAAACTAAATGATTATTATTGAATAATATTATGAAGCAGCTGATTTATACAAATAAACTGATTTAGGAGGAGACCTAGAAAAACGCAAACCTCGAACAAATAAATATCATCAACAAGTAGAATTGTCCAGAACGTTTACTTTCTCTCGCATGATGCAACGCTTCCTTAGCTAAATAATTAGCCATCATAAGAATATCTCTCTCTCTGGTGTCAACTTTTAATTTCTTTTGCTAGTAAACCAGCAACAAATAAAAATCAAATTACCTGTGTAGGAATTTTAAAGAATAAATAAGGTTTTTCAATATATTTTATTTAGTTTGCAAATATATAACAGGGAACTCCATTTTATATTAATCAATACTCAACTTTTGAATAAAAAATCCCTAAATTTATATCCTTTTTCTATAATTGAGATTTTCATTTATTAAAAAAATATTTTTTTATTAATTAGGGCAGATTAGTATTCCAACCAAATAATCCTATGGGGGGGGGCGGTACTGGCATGATTAAATGGCTATTCCACATTCAAACTGATTATAATTGGTGCAAGGAAACTATAAGAAAATTAATATAATTGCCTGCTATTATAATTTTCACGTTAAATATTAGGAAACTATAAAGTTATTTTCAACACTAATAATAATAAAAAAATCAAATAAAATGAGGAGACCCCATTCATCCCGCCAAAAAACTTTTTCTTTTCTTTCATGAATTTGGTTGCTAAACAATTAGAAGTTTTATTTAATTAAAAGATCAGTTGCTATTTTATGGGAATAAGATTCTGATTTAGTAGGAACTGAAAAACATAAAACTCAACTTTTGATGTTCTATTTTTCAAAAAGTTGTTTCATGATTAAAAACTAAAGCTATTTTCTGCTTTTTTTTTTTTTATAGAAAAATTTATAAATTTAGTGTTTTCTTAGATTCAGTTTTAGATATTAAAATATCTATATGATTTATTTTAAACAGTAAACTTATTTAAATATTTCCATATTAAAATAATATTATATTTTTTTATCCATTTCTAGTATTATCTTTTAAATTTTTTGTTATATTTTGAGAAATTTTTCATTAGTTCAAATAAAAAATTAATAGAAATGAGATATTCTTTACTTCTTGTTTTTATTTTATAGTATTTACTTTAGAAAGTATATATCTTCTTTCTTCTTATAATAATAAGAAAAGGATGAAGATATTACATTTTATTTTAAAAAATATTTTTTATAAATAAAGACGGAGTAAATTTTTATTAAAAATTAAATTGTTAAAAAATTAATACAACAATTTTGTTTTAATTTTTATAGAATATTTAATAAGAAATAGAAAAATGTCTAAAGAATAAATAAAAAAGAAGAAAAGAAATATAAAAATTATAAATAATAACAAATAAGAAGTTTTAGATAATTTTATGTATAACTTTAACCTTAAAAATTAATAAGAAGCATCATAATATATACAATTTAACAGGTTTAAACACTTGATTAAATAAAAAATAATTTAAAAATTAAAATAGAAAAAGATAAAAAGGGTTAAGATATTACATTTACAATTATCAATTTTATATAATAAAGATAGTTTATAAATAGTAAGTAGAATAATGAATTTTATATTTATATGCATATAACTAGAGTATAGAAATTAAAATCAAATTCGGTATCCAACTAATATTTTGTAGCTGCCTATAATTGGGTGGGAGAGTAGATTGCTTATCTCTCTAAGGTCTGCTTGTTTGGCCTTTCTTATAATTGGGAGGTTGGTCATGCCTATCATTTTTCAGATAGGTAGTCTTTACTTAACTCGACCGAAGCAATGCCCAAAGAAAAGACTCTCATGCTTTCTGTTGGTCAACAATCAACCATAATTTTTCTTTAGTTCTTCACTAATTATATTTATTATATGAGTGATTCGTACAAGAAGTTTCTATATGGAGGGAATGGAATTGAAAGAATCTCAATCTTACGACAAATCTGATCCGAGAAAAAAAATATTTGATTTTATAATTTTTTTGATCTTACAATTCTTCTTTTTGCTTGTGCTCATTGCAATTCTATCTCCATACCAGTCTAGTATCACTGACTTGTTTCTATCGTCGAGGCCCGATCGACTGGTGTTTTTAACGGGATTTCAATAGCAGCGATCGGTCGATCAGACCGAACAACCTGATTTGAAAATCGCCCTTTTCATTGTAATAAACATCAGCATAGACTTCCGCTGCCTTGGCTTCGTATTCAAAGGACCTTGGGTCTGAAGGGTAAACTTTAACGTAATTGTTGTGCCATAGCATGATGAACAAAAGTTTGAAGGTACCCTGGCCCTACTTCAATACCAAATAACCTTATAATCTTCCAAGCTTTCTCCTTTCGCTTCACCCTCATATCTCAAAGTAACATTTCCTTCCACTATAGACTTGTGCTCTTTCTATGAAGCTTCATATTTGTCTATTAAGGATGATGTTTCAAAGCTCTCTAACGATTCATGGATGGGAAAGAGGATTAGTCATTTTCTACTAGGTTTATTGTTTGCATATGAGGTTTAAAGTCTATAGCCTTGCCTTTCTCTTGTTTCTTGTGAGTAACACTAAGATAATTAACTTTATGAAATAGCTCTTTCAGAAAGTTAACATCAACCTCCATAATTTGAGGTGGTTCTTGGACCATTTTAATAAGATATGAGTTACGTTTTAATAGGATATGAATTACGTTTTTAGGTCAGACATATCTAAAAGATAATCGGACTTTTTGAGTTCGGACTCAATCAAACCTAAACTAAAAATTATATAATTAAACTTAGAAAATTCAAATAGGTATTTATACCGGAAAGATACCTGGACTCGTAAACTAGTATAACTTTATTTTAGCCCTGTTTTCACATTTAGTTCACTTTGGCCCTGCTTTCATTTATCAGAATATTCTTATTGGATGGAAACAAATTACTTTTACTGCGTGAACTTGCTGAACTTACAATTTTTATCACAAAACGCAACTAAATTACCAGAACTTGCAACAAACAAGAAGTAAGATATATTAAATTTTCAAAGAAAACCAAAAGAACTCGTTTATGATTAAGAAAATAGATAACTGCTAATTATCATATATGTTGGAAATTCCCAGCATTATTAATTTTGGAAAAAAAAAAAAAGCAGGTATTAAAATATTTAAACATGCGCATGTTGGGAACGTGTATATATTGGGGAAGTGTCTAATTGTCTTTCCAAAATGTGAGTGCTTTCTAGTTTCTAAATAGAGAAATTCCCAATATTGTTGATGAGGTTATTGGCAAAAAACCAGCTGAATTGGGCTATAGATTTAAGGTAAGTTGTGATGGTGCCATGATCAGGTCCATGCTTTTAGGTATGGGGGCTCTCCTGCATGATGATCAAGGACTAACAACTCGCTGCATCTGTTAACGGATTTCCCATCAATCGACAATTATTCTTCTTGGAGCTTTTTGTGTTCGTGAAGAAATTATATATGGACAGCTTTTAAAGAAATCCAAATGCTTGCATCTGGGAACTGATTCTGTCATATTAGCTTAACGTTTTGCAGACAATCTTGCTGATATCTTTTCTTTAGGAATATTGTCATATGATATTCGTTCATTTGTTGGTTTTGGAAGCCTGCAGGTTTGGAAATGTAGCTGCTCATCTGTTAGCTCACAGTTGTATAGAGATCCATGATTGTAATATGTGGGAAGATTGTAATCCTCCTTTTCCCTATGATTTTCTTCGTCAGGATAATTTTAATGTTGCTGTTCCTTTAGTTTCAATGAAATTTATTGTTTATTCATAGAAAAGAAAACAAAAGAAAAAAAGGGTAAATGGAGATCAAGCGTACATCACTACACTCTCTAAGTTACCCTTAATTGGAGATCAGAAATTCTAAACCGGCATTCTCATCAGAAGCTGGCCTCCCATGAAACTGTCAATAAGAGCAAAAATATTATGCTATGATTAAAAGGGATTGCTAATATAATCAAGAAAGCAAAAAAAAAAAAAAAAAAAGCAACGAAACAGGCTTACCTCTTGATGTAATAGTAACAAAAATCAGCCAAGATAAATGTCTGAACAGCTTCTGCTAAGAGAGCCATAGGAAACCAGAAGTATCCACTTCCAACCAAGAATAGATACCGCCCACGAGTCTCGTAAACCTACATGCACGTAGATCAAAACGATGTGTGGTTAATTTATTTGTTTGTTTCTTTATATATACTTGTCACCAGGTTCAAATTAAAGGGAGGCAGAGATGATTTGGATTCCAGTTTGAAATGAAAATGCTAAGTTCAAATTATCAGTTCTTTTCTTTTGTTGTAGAAAAATAAAGTTCTTTGTTTTTGGGGAAAAATAAAATTGGTTAAGACCAACACACTTATGGTGAGCCGAGCACGTAGTCCAAAATTAGCTTGCATTGCATACAATGTAAATTTACCAAGTACTCCAAGTGTATGAAATCATCCTCCATAATCGATTTATGGGGCTAAGTAAATGGCTTCTTAAAGGTAAGTTCATATATACATTTGAAAGACATAATTTAAATATTTAATAATGCACAAGTTTCATTAAATAAAAAAATGGAACTAACCTGGATGATCCAGTGCGCACAAGCTAAGAATCTTGCCACACCCAATGCAAATACATAATGAGATGTAAAGGGCTCAATCATCTGAAAATGAAAATAAGAAGTGCATAACAAATTTAGACTGTTTAGCTTATGCAGTTTGATAACTGCTGCTGAAATCATTAGTGAAAATGAGAATTGAGGCAAAAACCTTTGCGTTCTGCATGAGGCGAAGCTGAGGCAGCACCGAGACAGATTCCAAATACACACAAAAAGCCCAAAGAATTCTGCTTATACATATGTGAGTCTTATAAGGATGGATTAATGCAGCAAGAATAGCTGAAGGCACCACCTATATATAATAGAATTTGAAGAAAATTTACTGCTAAGACAAAAACATCTCTGAGACTGTTATTTAAGCAATTAAATGTATAAATTAGGTGATAATTGGATATGTTTAGATAGTCGAGTATCTACTGATACAAGCATCATTAAAATGAAAGATATGGAGTGGAAAATAAATTTATACCATGTAGTATAAGGGCATGTTGTCTAGTTCCTTGATATAGGTTGACTTCAATTTGAACCGTATCATATATATGACCCATATGGTCGAAACTAAAGTGGCAAGATCTAGCACTGTATGGATGTCAGCTTCCATTACGATGCTACAAGCCAATCTTACAGCTAAAAACAGAGCTGTGAGTTCTTGACTCTTAAGTGAAAGCCCTGTACAGTGCAATAATAGGATGCTTGTATTATTGATAAAAATAAAGGATGCTTGTATTATTGGAAAAGGAGATGAAAAGGGAAAACCAATTGGATACAACTCTTTAAAAGAGAAACAATACCAGTAAAGATACAAACAAGTTTCTCAACAAAGGCCATAAACAGATTCTCAGAAAAGCCACACATTCACAACTTCAATGTCATCAAAGCAATGAATGTTCGTCAAAGATTCAAATTCTCAAAGTTTACAAGTTCAAATGCGTAGTCATATTCCCCAATTGGCAGAATGGCCTATTTTCTCGAATTCACTTACCTGGCTAGCCAATTTGAATACTGTCATCCATGGATTAGCCATTCTTGATTCTTGATTCATGAATCATAATCTTATAACATCTGTGTTAAGACTAACAATGGGTTTACTGAGTACATGCTAAATAGCAATTTATCATACTCAAACTACTTAAAAAGCCATAGACAAGACCGGAACACAGTGTTAGATTTCTGTAATAGTAGTAATGGTAGAACTAATACTAACAAATCTTATTGCATATCTGTGAAAAACAGGTACTTTCCCTTGGAACCGAGTCGATTGAACTTTTCCATGAAAAATTAAATATGAAGAGAACTAAAAACTTAACATCATTCCCAATATTAACTTCTAATTCTAAACATGAACCCTTAACAATTTTTCATTCTTCTATAATAACAATCTTAGAGAAAGGAAGTAAAAAGCGCCCAACAAGAACAATCAGCATTTAACCACAAAAACAAATCCATATAAAAAAGAAAGAGTAGAAAAAGGAAAGGGTAAATTGGCCAACTGGTATCAAAGCTTGTGATTGTATATCAATTTAATACTAAGATTTTAATTTGAATAAAAATGGTATCAAAAGTACAGAAAAGTATATTCATTTAATCTAAATATCTAATTTTCGACAACGGATGGTGACGTGGCAAACTGAGGAGACAAAGTTAATTGACGTGGCACATTGCTGAGAGGGCGAAACAACCGGAATATACTTCCTCAGCTTGCCACGTCACCATCCGTTGTTGGAAATTAGACATTTAGACTAAATTGATATATTTTTTTATATTTTTGATACTATTTTGATTCAAATTAAAATTTTGGTATCAAATTGATATATAGTCCCAAAATTTAGTACTAGATGGACAATTTACCCAAAAGAAAAGACAAAACATGAGATGGATTAATATAACGTAATTAAGAAAAAAAAGAAGACATACCAGAACAGGTGTTTTGAGTAGTGAGCTTATAAATTAAGACAAAAATACCAGCAGCATGAATAGCCTCGGAAGCAACAAAGAAATGATTATGATCTTTAATCATAAACTTCAAACCCACTAAACAACCCAATGCAACTATCACTCCTAACAATGTCTTCACCTTTACTGATTGCCTCCTCATCCATCCGAACATCCCATTCGCCGCCGAACTCCTCTTCCTCCCCATTATTACTATTACTTCTATGAAAAATTGAAAACAGTGTAATCGATCTGGGCGTTCAAATGCGAATCTATAGATAGGGCAGTGAAAGAGGAAGAGTGCCGTTTTAGGCAGACACGAAGAGTGCATGCAGTTGGTGTTTTGTATTAGGTGGCATTTATTACATTTCTATGTCTGGAACCAATTCCACGATGACACGTTGATTTTTAGATTTCTTACTTCTACCGTTTTATTACAGTATCCCAAACAGTTTGCTTGCCTGCCCGTTCAGGGATTCTGATTTTGACAATTTGTTGACTTTATTTTTGGTATTCGCACTTGCCGGCCGCCCGAATGCCGTATTTTTTCTTTCTTTCCTTATAATTATTTTCCTTCTGGGAAACCTCATTTTTCGATCCTTAATCTTGATTCTTTTGATACTAAGGGCCTAAGTATAATTTCTAATTTTCTATTCTGTCCCTGAACAATCTGATTGTTCTATTAAATCCTAAATCAAGATTGCGCGCCAGACGCTTGCATAATCAAAGCTTGTAGCAGGGGAACGAAACTGAAACATTGAGAAACATATAAATATTACGAATAAAGAGATGTATAAAAAATTTAAGGATTTACAAATAAATACAAATTTTAAGAATATAAATATCATTATTCCCAAAAAAAATATAGCAAAATATTAAAAAAACAACAAAGAATTTTTTTAATAACCTGCGAAAAAACGTTCATAATATTTGAGGAAACGCTTTTCTGATAACGAAACAGATATCTAATTCCGATAACTTATGGAAATAATTCTGCAATAATATTTCAGAGACTCTTCTGAATTTCTATTGTAATAATGTCTTCGAAATGTGAAAATGTTGATCGAGTGAGATGCCGTGTCTCATAGTAATATAGTTATAATCAAATCATGTCATTGTTCTTTACGAAATATTTTTCATAATTATTATATAAGAAAATAATTAGAACGAAATATCATAAACAATACTAATTAATTATAATTTAATTTAATTTTATACTCTAATTAAATAGTTTAATAGAAACCTTAAAATATCCCATGTATGTTGTTCTTTTTAGTATATAATTAATTTTCTAAGTGATCCATAAAAGGTACAAAAATAATTAATTTGTAATAAAATTAAAAAATACAAGACATATACATATAAAATCTATTTTAAATATATATATAGAGGATAGTATTAAAAATAAATTAAACTCTATTCATATGGAGTATATTAATTTTTCATTATTAGATTGTTTAAATATAATTATATATTATATTTTTTTATATAATAATATAATATTATGAATTCTTAGAAATAACTATGTCAACATATCTCCATTGTATCATGTCCGTGCTCATGCTTCTTATATAAAAGTAGAGTAACATGATGATTTTAACACAAAATTATATTGATGATGCGTAAATTTTTATATATGTTATTTTAAATATTTTTAATATAAACATAATTAATATGTTAATTTATAAATTTTTTAATTAAATAATAATTTTAATTTTAAAATAATAGCATATTGACTATCTTTTTTTCATTATGCTATAAATATAATAATTATATTAACTATAACATTAGAAAAAATAAAGAATTATAAAATTTCAAAAATTATTTTAAAAGAAACAGCATATTATCAATTTTTATAATAAAAACTTTTTAAGAAATATTTAAATATAAATAGTAAAATATTTTATTTAAGTCCAATAGACTCTTTATATTTTACTCTCTATTTCCATAAACATTAAATTTTTTAATTTTTCTCTCATTTTCTTTTTCTTATTAATAAAAAATAAGAATTATAAATATTAATTAATTATGTGCATAAAAATTTATAGTGTATTTATTAAATATAAAGTAGAGAGTGAAGTTTAGCTCTCCATACGTAAATAGTCAAATTAACTCTCTACTTTATACTTAAAGAATAGAGAATGTATTAAAATATCGTTTTATGATATATGATTTTTTAAAATAATTTAAAATAAAAAGTTTGATATATAGAAATGGTGCATTGAATTTGCTGTTGTATGTATTTGATTTATTATTATTCAGATTTTATATGTTTAAATTCTTATAAATAAAAAGATACAATCTCAATTTTTTTACATATATTTTTATGATTAAAATAACAACAGTAATCTTACGCAAATGAAGCACATATACGGCTAGTTAACTTGTAAAATACTTTGGTTCATGATGTTATAATATAGCTTCTAAGTGATTCTTCATTTCGATCTACCACGCATATAATTCAGGACTAAGACGTGGGATGATATGAATCTCCAGAGGAGTGGCCTTTGGCAAGGTGATACCCAGACCTTCAGTCATGTCCACTGGCACATTCAACGGCGTCGTGAAGCTGAATGCCTGAAGTAACTTAGCAAGAGTCAAGTGTATTGCTTGAATTGCAAAGTTGAGCCCAGGACAGGACCGTCTCCCTGACCCAAATGGTATGTACTCAAAATTCTGACCGGAGACATCCATATTTGCTTGACTTGTAAGAAATCTTTCCGGCACGAACTCAATGGGACTCGACCAAACGTTTGGATCTCGATGTAACTTCCACAAATTTGCAAAGACACGAGTGCCTTTCGGTATGTGATATCCTGCAATGGAACAATCTTCTGACGCTTCATGTGGAACTGCTAAGGGACCTGGTGGGTACAGGCGCAGTGTTTCTTTAACGATGGCATTGAGGTAAACCAGGTTATCAATATCAGAGTCCTGAACGCATCGGTTCCTACCAACTTTCAGGTCTAGTTCTTGTTGGGCAAGCTCCAGTGTTCGTCTGTTGTTCAACAGATTGGAGAGGATCCATGTCAGCGTGATGGATGTGGTATCAGCACCTGCTATAATTAGATTCTTAACACATAAAATTCAAAGCATTAGTATTACTGCAATCCAGGTGGTTATGATAAGCTATATTATATATATAGAAAAATTTCTCCAGGAACAAATTAAATTAATGGTCGTAAACTCCAGAAACTATTGGACAGTTCAAAGAATAAGTCATTCTTCCTCTGGTCAAAAAGAAGAACAAGTCATTCTTCCATTAGCAAATCAAGTTTATCACAAATGAATTATTGAGCTTCCATCAGCAATTTTATAAAGGTGCTGTCCCTGTTTATTACCAAACGAATTGCCAGTTGTCATCCATTATGGTACTTACCTTTCATCTCAGTGATTATGCAATTATGTCGGAATCAACTTTTTCCCATTGCTGGCCTTCTCTTATTTAACTTTCAAGTATGATAGGACATGTTTCGGAGAGAATGTGCAAATCTTGCCCGCATATTATATTAATTACGATATGGTAATGACTACTTAACTATTTATTCAGTGAAATATAAGTAGCTGAAGCAATGGTAGAGGTGGGAACCATACTAGAAATTAGTTAACCGAGTTTAGTTTTATATTCTTTTTTTTTTTTCCAAAATAAAAATTGATTAATTGGTCAATGTTTTTATTTTTAATTCGAGAAATTGATAGTTAATTAATCAACCAATTATATTTTTAATTTTTAATTTTTATAATCTATATAAATATATAATATATATAATTTTAAATATAATTTTTAATCAATATCTTTTAAAATTTCTAATCGATTAATAATTTATTGATGTTTCAACTTTTTTTTTTCTCTCCTTTTTCCATGTCGTGGGAAGCTTTCAGAAAATTTCAGTCATTAATATAAAAATAATAGTATAACAACTTATTATATGAATAATTTTATAATAACAATAAAAGCAATTTTTTTCAAAATTATATCAATCACTATTAGTTTCTTATTTTCTTAATTAAAAACTGAATCAATTATTTGATTAATCAAAAATCAATTTTTTAATAAAGATATTTTGGCCAAGTCGAAGAAAATAAAACAAACAGCTTGTCGACTAAGTCAAAGCAAATATGAGATTCTTAGCGGAAAAAAAAAAGAAAAAAGAAAAAAAAAAAGTAAAGCAAAGCAAATATGAACTATGTGTAATAGCAACATACCGTTACAGTTCCTTTGATAATGTCTTCCTTTGAATGACCAAAGAAATCATCCTCCAACAACGACAGCATCACATCGATGAAATCTTCTTCCATGTTCTTAGACTCTTCACTCTTAACCCTCTTCAGCTTATGTTCATCAATCCAAGTTTCCGTCAGGGAATCCAATTCCCTTGACAGACGCTTCATAGTTTTCACTGGTCCTGCAAAATTCATCCACCCCAGAAATGGAATTAAATCCGAGGGAACAAAAACACCAGAAATGTACATGAATTCCTTCATAATTTTCCCAATTCTTTTCCCTTCTTGTTCACTATCAGAATCAGCAGAACTGAAATATCTCTTTCCCGCAATCATTCTTGTGATCATGTTCAGAGTTAGATGCTCAAAACATTCACTAATATTAATAATCTTCTTGTTTGAGCCTTGCTTCTCATATAACTCTTTGATCAGGGTGTTCACCTCGGAGATCTGGACGTGCTTCAGTAACTTGATCCTATGGCTCGAAAGGAGTTGAATCGCAACTAACTTACGCATGTGACTCCAATAAGGACCGTACGATGCAAAACCAAAAGCTGCATAATTGTAACTTAGGTATTGTCCATGGCTTGATCTTGGCCTAGATGCCAAAATCCTGTCATTTGATGAGAAGCATTCCTTGATTGCCTCGTAACTGCTGACTACAACTGTACGGTGTACTCCTAGCCAAATAGTGAAGATTGGACCATAATTATCGGCTAGGCGGCCTAAGGTTCGAGCAAGTGTGTTCTCTTTGCCTAGAAGATGAAGGTGACCTATAATTGGCAAGGCTCCTGATGGTTCTGGGGCTAATAACAAGCTCTTGTTACTTTCATAATTTTGACGTTTTACTCTTACCCTCCATAGATTGTAAAGTAGAAGTAATAGTAGGACACCTGAAATTGAAAGTAGATGAGATGTGGTAGAGAATTCCATGATTCTGATTTTTGGTGTTTGATCGACGACTAGCTTTCCATAAAACTAAACTATAATTACCATTGCTAATGACTTAATTGGTAGAAAGATGAAGTAAAACACTTTAGCAGCAGGAACTTGCTTTCTGTTAAGATGAATTTAATTGGATATTGTTATGATTTGTGTAGCCTTTTGTGGACTTTGTCAATGCATTAATTTTGTGACAATCAACGAAGACGAGATTATTGTTTTTTATTATTTTTGTTAAGTTTTATATATATATATATATATCATCACTAAGCTCTGAAATATTATGATGTGTTGCATTAAGTTCTTGTGTTTTATTAAGCTTCTAAACACTCACTTTTTTTTATTATTCTATTAAGGACTTTTTTCGCAACAATTACAGTATGGATAAAATTGAGTTAACGGTGTCTAATTTAATATTAAAAAGAGAACATATGATCCACATTAGATTGCACGGATTTTTCAATGGGGTGGACTTCAAAATTAACTCACCTTTCTTCTTCATAGCGATTACCTTCATAAACAAAATTCGAAGTCATAGAAAACCAATTGATTTACCTCTTCAAAGCATTGAGCTTATAACTTACCTTTCCTCTTTAATTCCTTTGCTGTCTTGTAGATCATGGCTGCAGAATAGAAACATGTTGTAAATTAGTGTGTATGAAAATGGGGTAGGTAATTAGGCTTTTAAAAAGATAGAGTGGTCTGTTACTATTGCAGTCCTTCAAGCACAACAAACACATTTCTCTCAATTGCTTGCACAACCAGCGAGTACAGCTAATGATAACAATTGGACTTAGTTTGGTTTTGCCCATGAAGTTAAGTTCAAACACCAATCCTCTGGAACTTGTTCTTTCGCAATTTATCAGTGCCAGCCTCTGCACGTGGTTAGATATCTGGAATGCCAAGTGGTTTTGGTGCTCCATTAGCAGCCAATGCAGCAAACTCGACAATCATTGGTGCCTCGCCTATCATGTCAATAAGGAATGCACCGTGTTGCTTCTCAATGTCGGCGCATCTACGGTGACACCAGTTAATAGCTTGTGAGCATTTCATCCTGTTGGTGTTTCATCAACTTCTCCTGGATTGGCACCTCAAACGCCTGTCGGTGGTGGCAGCAGGGCAATGGCCTAATGTGCGACATCTGTTTCCAGCTTCAACTAATTGGCACCACGTCGTTTTGATTAATCCTAATAAGATGGTGATGTGTTCCCCCTCTCTAACTCAGCTTCATTTCTTAACCAAGTACTCGCTCCTAACGGAGAGTGTCATGCGCTCTTGCTGTCTCTGTAAAAGAAGTCCTCAATAGAGCAGAAAATAGATGTTTAGGAGTTTAATGAAATAGAATAGATATACAGAGCTCAATGCAACAAATACAAATGGTTCAGAGGCTTAGTAATGCGTTCTGCCTGCGTGTGTTTTACATTTTAGCATTTATCATTTGAATTGATCATCCAATGAGAAGAACCTTCCGATTAATGTCTCTTTCTTGGCAGCGTATGTAGCCAACAGTCTTGCCTGTTTTTATGCAAATGCTGACGCAAGTTTATCAGCAATTACGAACATGGACAAAGAAATTCATTATCTAAACCATAGGAATTTCCACCCAATTTTAAAAATATAGCATCTCCTTGAGAAGTATCAATTTATGCAGCATCTATATATAATAATAGAAGAGAAACATTATGAATAGTGTTTTCAAATCAATTTCAGTAAATTGGAAGACCAATGCCTCTTTTACTTGCCAGCAAATAGCTCACGAGAACGACGCCGCATTATAGGCTTACTTTTGTCCATACAATTGTTGCATTCACACTGCTACTGTCATGCCTTTTCTATTTATCGCCCATAAGTAAATATTCATTCATTGAACAAATGGTGCGAAAAGGAGGGTGCAACCGATTTTTGATTTTAAGTGTAATGATGAGTACACTGTGTGTGGGACCCCATTCAGTGAGATGGATTTTTTACTTTAACATTTTAAAATCAATCTGAAATAATACTTTTACAAAGTGCAACATTGACATTACATAGGAAAATACCGACAATTCCTTTTACACTCTCATTCTGGCATTAAAACGGTGTCATCTTATGGGGCAGTGATGTCTTCCATGCAAATTATTGTGTACAACAAACCTCCGCACTAATTTTTCAAGAGACAAAAGAAATACTAAAAAACACAAACCCCACGACCATCCATCCTCAATACGGCGTCATTTTGAAGAGGTAATATAGTATTTGAACGCATCCTCTTTTCACCTCATTCGAGAATTGCACGATCACATTTGCTTGTCGGGAAATTAAAATATTTATATTCAAAAGTATATATAACAAATTAATTTTACTGTGTTATAAATTTTTATTTTATACAAAATCACGTGTTTTTATTTTTACAGGAATATATCATCATCAACATCAACGCACGATGCTTAAAATTATTTATAGAAGAAATACAATTTTTCTATTAAAACACTAATTGAAAAGTATAATTTATTTTAATGTATTTAAAAATTATGTTATTTCTATTTTCTTTTTAACGGCTTACTCGGTCGAAACCAGTTTGCCATACTCCATGTCTTTTCTTTATGCGGCTATGTAATATGATATGAATAATTGTTAGACTGCGTTTTTTTATCCCAAACAATAATTGTACTAAATGGTGGACCTTATTATATATTATTACTAATTTTAATCACTAAATTTAATTATTGTTCTATTTAATAAAATTTATTCCGCAAGATCCCACATGTAATCTATTTAGTTTATATAGTTTGTGTAAAAAATATAAGCAACTCCCAATTGCCCCGTCTCAATGCTGATATATATGGCATGATCACTTGCTGACATGGACAATCATACCGATCATCATCAAAACAGCGTTGTTTTGCAAACAATAAAACAATAAAAATAAAAAAGTGTTGAAAAGAACAGTTTTTGCAAGAACAAAATGGTGCATTTTGGTCTTTCCTTTCCCAGGTTTTCTCTAACCTTTGCTGCTGCTGCTACTCTTGTTTCCTAGGTTATATTATTCTTCATCTCGTGTATACATCTCAGATGTCGAACTTTTCAAAAAGTTTAGAAATATTTCAGAAACTTCCAAAAGAATTATTATTATTATTTTGCTGAATTTAAGGTGATGGAGTTTATAGTGACTTTTAATAACTTTATGTGTTTATTGAATGAAAAATTATTAAACTTTTATTGATTTACATAATTTTTTTTTTGAAGAGATTTACATAAAAATATCTTAATATGTAATTTTTTATATAATTGTTCCAAATCGTATATAGATATTTAAGGGTATTTTAGAGTTTTAATGATACATTTTCATATATAATATGGTAAAAATACGTGTTTTTACCTCATTTTAGTTTTTTTGTCTAAATTCAGGAAATAATTGCCAAAAAGGAGAATTTGAGCTAAAAACGCGTTAATGGGCTTTAATTGGACTGTGGCTGTAAAAGACTCAGGAATCATACACGTGGCCTGTCAATAGACCTGTTCATGGGTCGTGCCTGGGCGGGCTCGGGCTGGGCTTGACCGGGCCTGACTTGATTTTGGAGAAGCCTGAGCCCGCCCAGGCCCGAGAAATTTTTAATATCTTAGAGTCCAAGCCCGAGTCCGAAATTTTATGAAAAGTCTGGCCCGACCCGGTCGACCCGACTAGGCATTAAACAGAGGTCGGATCGGGCCTGGGCGGGCTCCGGTCGGGCTTGGACGGGCTCGGACGGGCTCGGGTCGGGCTTGGCTTGACCAAACCGACAATTCAATACAAATATTCAAAATTTAAACCTAATTTCAACACAAATATTCAAATTTTAAACTCAATAATTATGTTTATCATGATAATAAAGATACAAATATCAATTAATATTTTTAACCATCTAAATAAAACTCTAAAAACTGAAATAAAAGAACAACAATATAGATGAAAACTCCTTCAAGGCATTTAAATTCACATTTCCTACAAAATAAAAAATATTTAAATTAATAAGTATTTTATATAAATAAAAATAACTAGTAAGCTAAATCAATATGTAAATAATAAACTTACCTAAAAATCCATAATTTCAGCTTCTTCTTTGCCATCAATATCACTAATATCATCCTCACTTGAGCTGTCGGATTCAAATTTAGATGTAAAATCACCTAAACAAAAATTCACAAAATAAAAATTAGTCAATTATAAAACTTAATTTTAAAAATAAAATTCAGAAAATAGATTTAATTATAAATAAACAACTTTTATTACCTTCTGCACGAATCCAATCCTTGAGACAATTTAAAGCTTGAACCGTCTTAGAATTAAGAGAACTTCTAGAAGCGGTAATGATCTTATTTCCAATGCTAAAAGCGGATTCTGAAGCAACACTTGCAAGGAGCCGAATTGTTATATTTAGATTTAGGGTTTTTTTTCTTAATATATTATTAATAACAATAAAATTATAAACAGAAATAATAGGTAGTTAAGTGGTATATAACACTTAATTATAAGTGAAGGTCATGAGTTCGAGTCTCAAGTATGACATTTTTGTTTCTAACTAAATTATACATCAGGCCGGAGTTGGGTCTTTATATAAATTCCAAGCCCGGCCCTAGGAGTACGGACTTTTTATGGGTTCGGGCCGGGCCGGGCTTGTACAACGAGGCCCTTGAACAGGTCTACCTGTCAATAGCTTGGACCTGGCCAAATTCTTTAAGGCTCAAGAATGAGAATTTAAGTAATTATGATGTAATTAGTGGATAATTATATTTTAAATTATTTACTTTGTTTAGGACAGTAATTGATAACTACAATGTTATGTGCTAAGAAAAGAACTCTAATAAGAGGATCTCTATAAGAAATAGCAATTAATTAAAACAAGAAAATTCTTCTATTACTATTTTCTCTGGAGAAAGAATTCTAGGGTCTCTGCAAAATTTTTTAAAATTTATCATCTTCTACATCTGGCTAGTTTTGTTGCATCATTCTTTCAAGAATCAAATAAGCTTTTTAAAGATTTGGAGAGAGAAGATCAATCTTCTTCATTTCTTGAAGGGCTTTTGAACTTTGAGGGAGTTTTAGTTTTATGTTTTATGTATCTTATGTCTTTCTATGTAGTTATAATGATCATTGGATTAAGTATGTTAGGTTAAATTCCATGATTGTTTAGTTTGCCTTTTTACTTATGTATGAACCTTATATATTATGAGTTTAATGAATGATTTCTTTACTTTCATATACGTATTAGTTTCATCTATTATTATTGGTTGACCATCATATTAATTTAGTAGTAATATTTGTTATGAAAATCTTTAGGTTAAAAGTATTAGAAACATCATCTTTACTTTAATCTATATTGGTATAAAAAATCTAAGTTGCATCATTAGCTTGAATGATTTAGGAAAAAGGCACATCACCGTCTCATTTGTCAGATTTGGACTTAAGAAAAATAAATGGATTATTAAGTATAAACTAGACTAAATGTTATTTTATGATATAGTTCATATTGATCACTCTAGTTGCAAAGACATCTTATCCATATACGAAACTTTCAAATAAATTTTTCAAGATTTAGAATTTAAAATACTTATTTTTTGTGTTTTCAGTAACTTTTTTTATTATAAATAAAATAAAATAAAATAGTTATTTCTTATCATTTATTATAAAAGAGATAAATTCTCGTCACAGTGGATGAAAAGATTTGAATTCAAGAGTTTTTAATTTTTAAAATTAAGAATGCTGCCTAGACCACTTTCTGATTGATGAAACATAGTACTTCTAATTTATAATTATGCTGTTTTATCCTTTAATTTAAAAACTTAATATTTCTATTACAGTTAAGTACTTGACAAATTTTTTTTTTTTGCATTAAGTTTTTCACGTTAATTAGTTGGACTACATTTTATTCTCTGAAGCATTATATTATAAAACAATTTAGACCCTATCTGTATTTGCATAGATATTTTAAGGACTAATTTGGTTTATTTTGAAATAATAGGGACTCAAATGTTATGTGGTCAAACCTTGGGGGTTTTTTAATAATTATTTATTTTCCAGTTCTTCTAGTGTACCAGCAATGTTAAATTAATGTCTATTATCTACTCTATTTACTCAAAATAAGAATCATACAAAAAGACCGAAAGGATTAGACTGATGTTACTAGAATTGTCTTTTTGTCACGGTATATTCAATTAAATTTTTTAAAGATTTTGATGAAATTTAAAAGTCACGGTGTTAATTTTAAAAGACTCTATATAAATCATGAAGTATTTAATATTTACTTTTAAAGACTTTTAAAAAGTCTATAAAAATTAAGAGGTATTCAATTATAAAGTATTTAAAAGTAAGCTAGATTAAATAAGAAAGCTAATATTTAAAAGTAAGCTAGTATTTAAAGTATTTATAAAAATCTTTAAGAATTCTCTTTCACTTTTTTTTTTAAAATTTCAATAGATTTTCTTTTTTTAAAAATCATATTTATTTTTTTCAAATTCTCCTACATTATTGTCTTAATTACTCTTCATTATATTTTCCATCTTAAAAAATATAAGAAATTAAATAAAACTCATAAATTAAAAAATTATTTTCGTACACAGAAATAAAAAAATTAATTAAAAATTTTTAACTTAATTTTATAAATAATTGTTAAGCGTGATTATTGTTGGTTTAAGTATTTATTAAATAGATAATAAATAAAATATAATGAGTATGACATAAATTTGATGGTCTAATTGCAGATAAATCGTGATATAATAATTTTAAGAAAATATTATTTTAATAAAAAAATAGTGTTAATATTATGAGGTAGAAAATATAAAAATAATGAGTTAAACACAACAATGAAATAAAGTCTATTACTTGTATATGGAGTTACATATAATCCTACGTTGAATAATGTTTAAAAAAATACAAAAACAAAAAGAAAATAATAAAAATAAAATAATTAAATTTATTTTTAAATAATTCAATAATAAATAAATAAATAATATATAAAAGTTAATGAAAATCTATCAATATCTTTCATAAAATTATCAACTTTGTAAAGGTAACTAAAAGTCATTAAAAAGTAACTATTTTATAGGAATTTGGTTTGGCATGCGCATAAGTCTACACTACATTCTTTAGAATTACCAATAAATAAATAAATAAAAGAAGGAGAGAGACTTTGGATATGATGTGAACTGAAAATAATTAGTTTTTAGTCATAAAAGATCAAATAAAATTTTTTATTAATCTTTTATTAGTGGCCAAATCCAAGCTGCAGGGTAGAGTAGTCATTCCTTAGACTCCTAACTTTTATGACAATAAATAGGTACAACATGCTAATTAAGATAAACCAGGTTGTTTGTTCTGGATATGTTTTGTCTAATCTCACATTTGTTATATCTAAATAATTTTAAATAATTAAATACATATTCATTATTTAATTTTAAAATAAAAAATATTCATATATTCAGTGTATATAGACATTACTTAGGCATATACTAAAACCAAATTACTTCACAATTTTTATTTTTATATGACCATACTGAGACAGTAGAAACATAAAAGCTCATACATTTATTGTTAACATGCCTCAGGTTACCCAGAGCATTAACTTAAAATGACATTTACTATGTAGCTTCAAAGACATTGATAGAGCTCCAAACCGAGACGAGGCTTGATGATAACCTCTACAGGATTTACCTTGGGCAACGCAATTCCCAGCCCTTCAGTCATATCCACAGGCAAACCACCAATTGTAGTTAAATCAAATCCCTGAAGTACCCTAGCAAGGGTCAGGTGAACAACTTGCAAGCCAAAAGTAATTGCAGGGCATGATCTTCGGCCTGAGCTAAAAGGTATGAACTCAAAATTTTGACCCCTAAAATCTACATCAGAATGAGTTGTCAGGAATCTCTCAGGTTGAAATTCTCCTGGATCTTTCCATACTCGAGGGTCACGTTGCAACTGCCATATGTTAATGATTAAACGTGTTCCCTTAGGGACAAAATACCCACCGAGGTTACAGTCTTCCGAGGCCTCGCGTATACCTGTAAGTGGACCAGGTGGGTATAGGCGTAGAGTTTCTTTGACAATTGCTTGGAGGTATTTCAGGTTCTCAATATCAGATTCTTGTACCCATTTTTCCCTCCCCACGTGGATGTCTAGCTCTTCTTGTGCTGCTTTTAGTACACCTGGGTTGTTTAGTAGCAGCGAAAGTGCCCATGTCAATGTTACTGCTGTGCTTCCAGATCCAGTGAGGGTAAGAATCTGCGAAAGTAAGGCAAAAGAAATTAATGTACCGAAGATTGAAGATTGAGTAATGAATTGATATGCATGTAATATACATCTCTTGACCAATGTTTTTCAGTAATTGATGCCAATGCAAGATATAAAATTCTTACATGCAGATGTTTTTATTTTGTTTTGTTTTGCTTTTCTGTGATGGAAGAAAGAAACCTTAGTGGTTAAGAATCAATGTCTTTTAAGCAAATGACCCATAATTCTTGGTCATCCCAAGTATCCACGCTACCTTATTTGTCTAAAATTGAGATACTCCTATGTTTTTTAATATAATATGTTAAAAGTTTATATGATTTGTGCTATTAATTTAAAAAGAATGATTGAGATTTATTATCCAATAAAAAATTATTTATTTTTTAAATTTTAAATTCAAATTTTTAATAAAATTCAGTTGTTTAATATCAAATTAAAAATATAAAATAGAAATACTCAATTTAATATATGGAAGGATGTCAGTCCAAAATTCATCCTACTTACTATAATATGTGTTTCAATATATCCACAAAATTGCCAACACAAAATTTACCTACATGTTTCTCGAATCCTAGAACCTCTTAACGTGTAGACATTTGACTTAAGAGGTTTAATCTGCTGGTGGGTTTTAATTTCTTTTGTAACATATATATAAAAGAATCCAATTAATGATCAAGTAACCTCCTTCTACAAGAGAAGAAAGCATTCTATCACTGTACTTTCAGTTAGCTAAATGGTTTGGGAAAGTTCAATAGAGTTTTCATATAGAGCTAGCTAGCTCGAAAGCTAAGCAAAGCAATTGCGCAAGGCAGGGTTTCGTTTCGCTGGCTACAAGGGAAAGGTTCGCTGCAAGCCTACCTTTTTATTTGCACTCTGTTTTGTTTTATACTGCATACGACCAGAAGCACACACCTAATTATAACTAAAAGAACTTCTTTAGAATTGTCAATAATCAGAGCTGAATATCATTATGCAACCTTATTGGTCCTCTAAATTACTGTTAAAACCAAAGAAATACTGAAAACGGACAGCACATGTTGTACTAAAAGAAAAAATCGGAACGCGCGCACCAATCGTTAGGAAAAAGGATACTTAGGTTTACGTACCATAGCTGTTGCCTTGATGACTGTATCACGTGAATGGCCAGACATCACAGCATCTTCATCAAGGTCTGAGAGCATTACATCCATGAAGTCATTTTCACCTTTATGGCATTCATCTGATGATCTTTTCTTAATATGTTCCTCTAGCCAAGTCTCTATCACTGCATCAAGTTCCTTAGCAGTCCTCTTCATGGCACTGATATGACCTTGATGATCTATCCATTCTAGCCATGGAATTGCATCCGACATGACAAAAGTCCCACTTAGGTATACAGCTTCTTCTATAGCTTTCTTATACCGCCATGGCTCGCTGTTTTCCTCACCATAAGTGCTGCTCGAAAATTGCTTCCCTACTATCATCCTCAGGCTTATATTGAATGTAAGCCGCTCGAACAATGTGTTTATGATTACTTTCGCATGATTACTGTCCGCACTCTCTACATAAAGATTGTGCAAATCTTTCAAGAATGTGTCCACTTCAGATAGCCTAACATGCTTAAGCTTTTCGAGACGGTTACTTGATAAAAGCTTGAGAGTTGCAAGCTTTCTAACGTCGCGCCAATATTGTCCGTAAGGGGCTAATGCGAAGATAGCATTGTTATAACCAATGTATTTTCCTGCTGCTATGCTAGCTCTAGTAGCAAAAATTCTGTCATTGGTAGTAAAGCATTCCTTTACAACTTCCCAACCGCTGGCCACCATTATTCGATTGATGCCGAGCCTGAGTGAGTACAAAGGGCCAGTTTTATCAGCAATATCACCAAGGATTCTGCAGGCTGGCTCTTGGCGAGCTAGAAGATGAAAGTGACCAATCAAGGGCCACGCTCCAGTAGGCTCAGGAACATTGATGTTCTTGCTTTTGCTCTTTCTGGCTAGACTTCTCCATAAAACAAAGAGAAACAGCAAGGTACTTAACCCTGTAATTGTTTGAGAAGAGAAATCCATTTTGATGTAGAGACTGCTGGGCTATCTAATGTTCCCTAAGATTGCACTTATATATAAAATGCGCCAAATGGTTGTGTCAATATTCTTATTTTTAAGGAAGAAAATTAGTGAATTATTTTTTAATCTATACATATATTAAAAAAAAATTATACCACTAAATTTTATAAGCTGTTTATTAAAAAAAATTGTCAATATCTCTAAACATCACCTACTCACAATAATTATATTCAACTTGTCAAATGATCTGTATACATTTGTTAATCCAATTATTTCACATAAAAATATCTTTAATACATGTTATATATATATATATATATCAAATTGTTATTTCGAAGAATCATCTCATAAAAATAAGACTTCAGTGAATTTTTTATTCTTTAAATAAAAAAAAAAAGTTGATTTATATATATATATATATATATATATATATATATATATATATATCAAATTGTTATTTCGAAGAATCATCTCATAAAAATAAGACTTCAGTGAATTTTTTATTCTTTAAATAAAAAAAATAAAAAGTTGATTTTACTATTCATATTTAAGGAATTAAAACTCTAATTTATATTTTAATTTTAATAAATATATTATAAATTTTTATGTATTTTACTAATTAACATTTTTATTTTTATTTTTTATATTATTAAAAGCATTATCATCATATCATATTATCATACATAAAAATAAAAGAAAAATAAAGAGTAAGATATAAATAATTTATTAAATTTAAATAAAAAAAATTATTCTTTATACTTAAATATTTCTTAATCTACTCTTTATTTTACAAATGATGGAGTTAATTGTTTTTATTTCTTTTACTAATAATTTCTTTTTTGATATCTGTATTTAATTTTGATACATAAATATTATATTAATATGTAACTTTTATATTTATTATATAATTAATATATTTAACTAATAAATTATATATGTAATATATAAATATATATTAATTTCTGAAATCTAAATTCTTTTTAATATATGTTTAATTTTGACACATAAAATAGACATAAATTTATTTTTGACACATAAAATTTAAGTTTATGTGTAATTTTATAGTTTGTCTATTGATTTATTATTAATAAGTTATATTTCTAATTATACATTAACTTTAATCTTAACAAATAATATATTAATTATATTTTAATATTATATTAACTAATAAATAAATAATTATCTTAAAAAATAACATATTAATTATATTTTTAAAATTATTTTAACTAGTAAATTAATTCTATAATTAGATAATAATTTTAATTCTAAAAATAATTTTCTGAATTATATTTTAGATATTTATTTAATAATAAAATAATGTTTAATTATATAATAAATTTTTAATTTTAAAAAATAATAATATCAATTACATTAATAGTGCTAACTTATATATTAATTAGTAAATATTTTTAAAATAATCTTATATTATTACATTAATAAAATTAAAAAATTAAAAAAATATTAAAAGTTAATTAATTTATTATTATACTTAAACACTATAAATTAATATTAAATATTAAAAAATTTATTAAATTATTTTAAAAATAATAACAACACCCAAACAACAAACATAAATTGTTTCAATACGGAACAAATTAATAATACAGTGTATCTTGATATCATGCAAAGTCCACTCTCAATTCATATGGGTATAATTATCACTATGACGACCGCATAATTCAGAATAGACGCATCCAGTCCACTGCTAACCTACCATTTCTATCTATTGCAAATACAATACCAGTCCACTTCCCTATCATTCTTATTGATTTATTAATTTAATAAAATCTTAATCTCTTTATTCCACTTGCTTTATTTCTCTATTAGATTTTAATAATATATATTCAATAAATTAAATTTTAATAATTAATATAAATTTATCTGATTATTTTCTAATTAAATAATAATTTTTTATTCTAAAAATACTATATTACTTATGTTTTTATTATTAATATATATTAAATTACCAAAATAAATTGCGATAATGCCGATACAAAATGATGAATACAGTGGTAGTAATAGTGATGATGACCTAAGATGATAAATATAGAGAAAGATTTATTTATTTTAATTATTAAAATATAATTAAATAAATATAAAAAAAGTATATAATTCGCATTACTGCCATATGTTTTGAAAAAGGAGTTACATTGCCTAAAAAATTCAGCTTATTTTTGGGCTTATAAGATACTAAAAAGAATGGTTCAAAGAATCATCCCTCGTGTTTCCGTGTAATAGAATGAAAAATTTGAACCGCAAACCTCACAAACAGTAACTGTCCCAATTCTGACATTTTTGTTTTTTGCTCTGTACTGCAAAAATAAATAAATAAGAATTCTGACCAGAGGCTTCTTTTGAAAACGAAAATTGGACAGAGTTTTCCATTAATGAGGTCCAGGCATGGGCAGATGTCAAATTTGTAGAGGTTTGTAAATATATTTGAATTTATATTGTGAATGGAAATTCAAGGCAGATGTGAAATTGGTGGAGGTTCAGACTTCAAATCGTCCACATATGAGGAGCATCAGTCAGTTCAGTAATCATGCTACACAGAGATATGAGACTAAAGGATAAAGTTTAGCCACAAATTTCATAAAAGCAAACCCAAAGCAATCATAATACGACAAAGAAAATTAACATATGTTTTCTAAGAATAAGGTACTAAGCATTGTGAACGACACTCCTCTCTAAGAATAAGGTGGGAATTGTAGAATTTCCAAGTGGGACACTTTATTATGAAGTCTTTTAGAACGGAGTTTTCTTGGCTCTGAAAATTCCTAAGTGGGAACAATTCTTTTGATTGATTAGGCGCCTAACAATTCTTTTGACATTATTATTATTTTTATTATTATTATTACTATGCACTAAGGATATTCATGAAACTACATTAATAAATTTTAATTTTT